>NW_027421977.1:300000-432029 GCF_037893015.1 Macrotis lagotis
CAAGGCTAAGGCACGACAACACAGGGCTAGGCAATGCAGGGCAAGGCAAGGAAAGGGTAACGCAAGGCAAGGCACGGTTTGGGGAGGAAGGCGAATGCACGACAACGCAAGGCTAGGCAATGCACGGAAGGCAAGCAAAGAGTAACGGAAGGCAAGGAAGGCAAGGGAAAGCAAGGCAAGGCAAGGGTAACAGAAGGAACGGCACGGCAAGGGGAAACAAGGCTAAGGCACGGCAACGCACGGCTAGGCAATGCACGGCAAGGCAAGGAAAGGGTAACGCAAGGCAAGGCACGGTGAGGCAAGGCAAGGCTGATGCACGACAACGCACGGCTAGGCAATGCACGGCAAGGAAAGGAAAGGGTAACGCAAGGCAAGGCACCGTTACGCGAGGCAAGGCTAGGGCACGACAACGCACGGCTAGGCAATGCACGGCAAGGCAAGGAAAGGGTAACGCAAGGCAAGGCACTGTCAGGCGAGGCAAGGCTAAGGCACGACAACGCAAGGTTAGGCAATGCACGGAAGGAAAGCAAAGAGTAACGGAAGGCAATGACAGGAAGGGAAAGCAAGGCAAGGTAAGGGTAACGCAAGGCAAGGCACGGTGAGGCAAGGCAAGGCTGATGCACGACAACGCACGGCTAGGCAATTCACGGCAAGGCAAGGAAAGGGTAACGCAAGGCAAGGCACGGTCAGGCGAGGCAAGGCTAAGGCACGACAACGCAAGGCTAGGCAATGCACGGAAGGCAAGCAAAGAGGAACGGAAGGCAAGGAAGGCTAGGGAAAGCAGGGAAAGGCAAGGGTAACGGAAGGAACGGCACGGTAAGGGCAAACAAGACTAAGGCACGACAACACAGGGCTAGGCAATGCAGGGCAAGGCAAGGAAATGGTAACGCAAGGCAAGGCACGGTTTGGGGAGGCAAAGCTAATGCACGACAACGCACGGCTAGGCAATGCACGGCAAGGCAAGGAAAGGGTAACTCAAGGCAAGGCACGGTCAGGCGAGGCAAGGCTAAGGCACGACAACGCAAGGCTAGGCAACGCACGGAAGGCAAGCAAAGAGTAACGGAAGGCAAGGAAGACAAGGGAAAGCAGGGGAAGGCAAGGGTAACGAAAGGAACGGCACGGTAAGGGGAAACAAGGCTAAGGCACGACAACACAGGGCTAGGCAATGCACGGCAAGGCAAGGAAAGGGTAACGCAAGGCAAGGCACGGTGAAGCAAGGCAAGGCTGATGCACGACAACGCACGGCTAGGCAATGCACGGCAAGGCAAGGAAAGGGTAACGCAAGGAAAGGCACGGTTTGGGGAGGAAGGCGAATGCACGACAACGCAAGGCTAGGCAATGCACGGCAAGGCAAGGAAAGGGTAACGGAAGGCAAGGCACGGTAAGGCGCGGCAAGGCTAAGGCCACGACAACGCAAGGCTAGGCAGTAAACGGAAGGCAAGCAACGAGTAACGGAAGGCAAGGAAGGCAAGGGAAAGCAGGGGAAGGCAAGGGTAACGGAAGGAACGGCACGGTAAGGGGAAACAAGGCTAAGGCACGACAAAGCAGGGCTAGCCAATGCACGGCAAGGAAAGGAAAGGGTAACGCAAGGCAAGGCACCGTTACGCGAGGCAAGGCTAAGGCACGACAACGCAAGGCTAGGCAATGCACGGAAGGCAAGCAAAGAGTAACGGAAGGCAAGGAAGGCAAGGGAAAGCAAGGCAAGGCTAAGGGTAACGGAAGGAACGGCACGGCAAGGGGAAACAAGGCTAAGGCACGGCAACGCACGGCTAGGCAATGCACGGGCAAGGCAAGGAAAGGGTAACGCAAGGCAAGGCACGGTAAGGCAAGACAAGGCTAATGCACGACAACGCACGGCTAGGCAATGCACGGCGAGGCAAGGAAAGGGTAACGCAAGGCAAGGCACGGTGAGGCAAGGCAAGGCAAATGCACGACAACGCACGGCTAGGCAATGCACGGCAAGGCAAGGAAAGGGTAACGCAAGGCAAGGCACGGTCAGGCGAGGCAAGGCTAAGGCACGACAACGCAAGGCTAGGCAATGCACGGAAGGCAAGCAAAGAGTAATGGAAGGCAAGGAAGGCAAGGGAAAGCAAGGGAAGGCAAGGGCAACGAAAGGAACGGCACGGTAAGGGGAAACAAAGCTAAGGCACGACAATGCAGGGCTAGGCAATGCACGGCAAGGCAAGGAAAGGGTAACGGGCAAGGCAAAGGCACGGTGAGGCAAGACAAGGCAAATGCACGACAACGCACGGCTAGGCAATGCACGGCAAGGCAAGGAAAGGGTAACGCAAGGCAAGGCACGGTCAGGCGAGGCAAGGCTAAGGCACGACAACGCAAGGCTAGGCAATGCACGGAAGGCAAGCAAAGAGTAACGGAAGGCAAGGAAGGCAAGGGAAAGCAAGGGAAGGCAAGGGTAACGGAAGGAACGGCACGGTAAGGGGAAACAAGGCTAAGGCACGACAACGCAGGGCTAGCCAATGCACGGCAAGGAAAGGAAAGGGTAACGCAAGGCAAGGCACCGTTACGCGAGGCAAAGCTAAGGCACGACAACGCAAGGCTAGGTAATGCACGAAAGGCAAGCAAAGAGTAACGGAAGGCAAGGAAGGCAAGGGAAAGCAAGGCAAGGCTAGGGTAACGGAAGGAACGGCACGGAAAGGGGAAACAAGGCTAAGGCACGGCAACGCACGGCTAGGCAATGCACGGCCAGGCAAGGAAAGGGTAACGCAAGGCAAGGCACGGTAAGGCAAGACAAGGCTAATGCACGACAACGCACGGCTAGGCAATGCACGGCGAGGCAAGGAAAGGGTAACGCAAGGCAAGGCACCGTGAGGCAAGGCAAGGCAAATGCACGACAACGCACGGCTAGGCAATGCACGGCAAGGCAAGGAAAGGGTAACGCAAGGCAAGGCACGGTCAGGCGAGGCAAGGCTAAGGCACGACAACGCAAGGCTAGGCAATGAACGGAAGGCAAGCAAAGAGTAACGGAAGGCAAGGAAGGCAAGGGAAAGCAAGGGAAGGCAAGGGCAACGAAAGGAACGGCACGGTAAGGGGAAACAAAGCTAAGGCACGACAATGCAGGGCTAGGCAATGCACGGCAAGGCAAGGAAAGGGTAACGCGAGGCAAAGCACGGTGAGGCAAGACAAGGCAAATGCACGACAACGCACGGCTAGGCAATGCACGGCAAGGCAAGGAAAGGGTAACTCAAGGCAAGGCACGGTCAGGCGAGGCAAGGCTAAGGCACGACAACGCAAGGTTAGGCAATGCACGGAAGGAAAGCAAAGAGTAACGGAAGGCAATGACAGGAAGGGAAAGCAAGGCAAGGTAAGGGTAACGCAAGGCAAGGCACGGTGAGGCAAGGCAAGGCTGATGCACGACAACGCACGGCTAGGCAATTCACGGCAAGGCAAGGAAAGGGTAACGCAAGGCAAGGCACGGTCAGGCGAGGCAAGGCTAAGGCACGACAACGCAAGGCTAGGCAATGCACGGAAGGCAAGCAAAGAGGAACGGAAGGCAAGGAAGGCTAGGGAAAGCAGGGAAAGGCAAGGGTAACGGAAGGAACGGCACGGTAAGGGCAAACAAGACTAAGGCACGACAACACAGGGCTAGGCAATGCAGGGCAAGGCAAGGAAATGGTAACGCAAGGCAAGGCACGGTTTGGGGAGGCAAAGCTAATGCACGACAACGCAAGGATAGGCAATGCACGGCAAGGCAAGGAAAGGGTAACTCAAGGCAAGGCACGGTCAGGCGAGGCAAGGCTAAGGCACGACAACGCAAGGCTAGGCAATGCACGGAAGGCAAGCAAAGAGTAACGGAAGGCAAGGAAGGCAAGGGAAAGCAGGGGAAGGCAAGGGTAACGAATGGAACGGCACGGTAAGGGGAAACAAGGCTAAGGCACGACAACACAGGTCTAGGCAATGCACGGCAAGGCAAGGAAAGGGTAACGCAAGGCAAGGCACGGTGAAGCAAGGCAAGGCTGATGCACGACAACGCACGGCTAGGCAATGCACGGCAAGGCAAGGAAAGGGTAACGCAAGGCAAGGCACGGTTTGGGGAGGAAGGCGAATGCACGACAACGCAAGGCTAGGCAATGCACGGAAGGCAAGCAAAGAGTAACGGAAGGCAAGGAAGGCAAGGAAGGCTAGGGAAAGCAGGGAAAGGCAAGGGTAACAGAAGGAACGGCACGGCAAGGGGAAACAAGGCTAAGGCACGGCAACGCACGGCTAGGCAATGCACGGCAAGGCAAGGAAAGGGTAACGCAAGGCAAGGCACGGTAAGGCGCGGCAAGGCTAAGGCCACGACAACGCAAGGCTAGGCAGTAAACGGAAGGCAAGCAACGAGTAACGGAAGGCAAGGAAGGCAAGGGAAAGCAGGGGAAGGCAAGGGTAACGGAAGGAACGGCACGGTAAGGGGAAACAAGGCTAAGGCACGACAACGCAGGGATAGCCAATGCACGGCAAGGAAAGGAAAGGGTAACGCAAGGCAAGGCACCGTTACGCGAGGCAAGGCTAGGGCACGACAACGCAAGGCTAGGCAATGCACGGAAGGCAAGCAAAGAGTAACGGAAGGCAAGGAAGGCAAGGGAAAGCAAGGCAAGGCAAGGGTAACGGAAGGAACGGCACGGCAAGGGGAAACAAGGCTAAGGCACGGCAACGCACGGCTAGGCAATGCACGGCAAGGCAAGGAAAGGGTAACGCAAGGCAAGGCACTGTCAGGCGAGGCAAGGCTAAGGCACGACAACGCAAGGCTAGGCAATGAACGGAAGGAAAGCAAAGAGTAACGGAAGGCAATGAAAGGAAGGGAAAGCAAGGCAAGTTAAGGGTAACGCAAGGCAAGGCACGGTGAGGCAAGGCAAGGCTTATGCACGACAACGCACGGCTAGGCAATTCACGGCAAGGCAAGGAAAGGGTAACGCAAGGCAAGGCACGGTCAGGCGAGGCAAGGCTAAGGCACGACAACGCAAGGCTAGGCAATGCACGGAAGGCAAGCAAAGAGGAACGGAAGGCAAGGAAGGCTAGGGAAAGCAGGGAAAGGCAAGGGTAACGGAAGGAACGGCACGGTAAGGGCAAACAAGACTAAGGCACGACAACACAGGTCTAGGCAATGCAGGGCAAGGCAAGGAAATGGTAACGCAAGGCAAGGCACGGTTTGGGGAGGCAAAGCTAATGCACGACAACGCAAGGCTAGGCAGTGCACGGCTAGGCAAGGAAAGAGTAACGGAAGGAAAGGAAGGCAAGGCAAAGCAAGGCAAGGCAAGTGTAGCAAAAGGCAAGGCACGGCAAGGGGAAACAAGGCTAAGGAACGGCAACGCACGGCTACGCAATGCACGGCCAGGCAAGGAAAGGGTAACGCAAGGCAAGGCACGGTAAGGCAAGACAAGGCTAATGCACGACAACGCACGGCTAGGCAATGCACGGCCAGGCAGGGAAAGGGTAACGCAAGGCAAGGAACGGTGAGGCAAGGCAAGGCAAATGCACGACAACGCACGGCTAGGCAATGCACGGCAAGGCAAGGAAAGGGTAACTCAAGGCAAGGCACGGTCAGGCGAGGCAAGGCTAAGGCACGACAACGCAAGGCTAGGCAATGCACGGAAGGCAAGCAAAGAGTAACGGAAGGCAAGGAAGGCAAGGGAAAGCAGGGGAAGGTAAGGGTAACGAAAGGAACGGCACGGTAAGGGGAAACAAGGCTAAGGCACGACAACACAGGGCTAGGCAATGCACGGCAAGGCAAGGAAAGGGTAACGCAAGGCAAGGCACGGTGAAGCAAGGCAAGGCTGATGCACGACAACGCACGGCTAGGCAATGCACGGCAAGGCAAGGAAAGGGTAACGCAAGGCAAGGCACGGTCAGGCGAGGCAAGGCTAAGGCACGACAACGCAAGGCTAGGCAATGCACGGCAAGGCAAGGAAAGGGTAACGCAAGGCAAGGCACGGTAAGGCGCGGCAAGGCTAAGGCACGACAACGCAAGGCTAGGCAATAAACGGAAGGCAAGCAAAGAGTAACGGAAGGCAAGGAAGGCAAGGGAAAGCAGGGGAAGGCAAGGGTAACGGAAGGAACGGCACGGTAAGGGGAAACAAGGCTAAGGCACGACAACGCAGGGCTAGCCAATGCACGGCAAGGAAAGGAAAGGGTAACGCAAGGCAAGGCACCGTTACGCGAGGCAAGGCTAAGGCACGACAACGCAAGGCTAGGCAATGCACGGAAGGCAAGCAAAGAGTAACGGAAGGCAAGGAAGGCAAGGGAAAGCAAGGCAAGGCTAGGGTAACGGAAGGAACGGCACGGCAAGGGGAAACAAGGCTAAGGTACGGCAACGCACGGCTAGGCAATGCACGGGCAGGCAAGGAAAGGGTAACGCAAGGCAAGGCACGGTAAGGCAAGACAAGGCTAATGCACGAAAACGCACGGCTAGGCAATGCACGGCGAGGCAAGGAAAGGGTAACGCAAGGCAAGGCACGGTGAGGCAAGGCAAGGCAAATGCACGACAACGCACGGCTAGGCAATGCACGGCAAGGCAAGGAAAGGATAACGCAAGGCAAGGCACGGTCAGGCGAGGCAAGGCTAAGGCACGACAACGCAAGGCTAGGCAATGAACGGAAGGCAAGCAAAGAGTAATGGAAGGCAAGGAAGGCAAGGGAAAGCAAGTGAAGGCAAGGGCAACGAAAGGAACGGCACGGTAAGGGGAAACAAAGCTAAGGCACGACAATGCAGGGCTAGGCAATGCACGGCAAGGGAAGGAAAGGGTAACGCGAGGCAAAGCACGGTGAGGCAAGACAAGGCAAATGCACGACAACGCACGGCTAGGCAATGCACGGCAAGGCAAGGAAAGGGTAACTCAAGGCAAGGCACGGTCAGGCGAGGCAAGGCTAAGGCACGACAACGCAAGGCTAGGCAATGCACGGAAGGCAAGCAAAGAGTAACGGAAGGCAAGGAAGGCAAGGGAAAGCAAGGGAAGGCAAGGGTAACGGAAGGAACGGCACGGCAAGGGGAAACAAGGCTAAGGCACGACAACGCAGGGCTAGCCGATGCACGGCAAGGAAAGGAAAGGGTAACGCAAGGCAAGGCACGGTTACGCGAGGCAAAGCTAAGGCACGACAACGCAAGGCTAGGTAATGCACGGAAGGCAAGCAAAGAGTAACGGAAGGCAAGGAAGGCAAGGGAAAGCAAGGCAAGGCTAGGGTAACGGAAGGAACGGCACGGCAAGGGGAAACAAGGCTAAGGCACGGCAACGCACGGCTAGGCAATGCACGGCCAGGCAAGGAAAGGGTAACGCAAGGCAAGGCACGGTAAGGCAAGACAAGGCTAATGCACGACAACGCACGGCTAGGCAATGCACGGCGAGGCAAGGAAAGGGTAACGCAAGGCAAGGCACCGTGAGGCAAGGCAAGGCAAATGCACGACAACGCACGGCTAGGCAATGCACGGCAAGGCAAGGAAAGGGTAACGCAAGGCAAGGCACGGTCAGGCGAGGCAAGGCTAAGGCACGACAACGCAAGGCTAGGCAATGAACGGAAGGCAAGCAAAGAGTAACGGAAGGCAAGGAAGGCAAGGGAAAGCAAGGGAAGGCAAGGGCAACGAAAGGAACGGCACGGTAAGGGGAAACAAAGCTAAGGCACGACAATGCAGGGCTAGGCAATGCACGGCAAGGCAAGGAAAGGGTAACGCGAGGCAAAGCACGGTGAGGCAAGCCAAGGCAAATGCACGACAACGCACGGCTAGGCAATGCACGGCAAGGCAAGGAAAGGGTAACTCAAGGCAAGGCACGGTCAGGCGAGGCAAGGCTAAGGCACGACAACGCAAGGCTAGGCAATGAACGGAAGGCAAGCAAAGAGTAACGGAAGGCAAGGAAGGCAAGGGAAAGCAGGGGAAGGCAAGGGCAACGGAAGGAACGGCACGGTAAGGGGAAACAAGGCTAAGGCACGACAACGCAGGGCTAGCCAATGCACGGCAAGGAAAGGAAAGGGTAACGCAAGGCAAGGCACCGTTACGCGAGGCAAGGCTAAGGCACGACAACGCAAGGCTAGGCAATGCACGGAAGGCAAGCAAAGAGTAACGGAAGGCAAGGAAGGCAAGGGAAAGCAAGGCAAGGCTAGGGTAACGGAAGGAACGACACGGCAAGGGGAAACAAGGCTAAGGCACGGCAACGCACGGCTAGGCAATGCACGGCCAGGCAAGGAAAGGGTAACGCAAGGCAAGGCACGGTAAGGCAAGACAAGGCAAATGCACGACAACGCACGGCTAGGCAATGCACGGCAAGGCAAGGAAAGGGTAACGCAAGGCAAGGCACGGTCAGGCGAGGCAAGGCTAAGGCACGACAACGCAAGGGTAGGCAATGAACAGAAGGCAAGAAAAGAGTAATGGAAGGCAAGGAAGGCAAGGGAAAGCAAGGGAAGGCAAGGGCAACGAAAGGAACGGCACGGTAAGGGGAAACAAAGCTAAGGCACGACAATGCAGGGGTAGGCAATGCACGGCAAGGCAAGGAAAGGGTAACGCGAGGCAAAGCACGGTGAGGCAAGACAAGGCAAATGCACGACAACGCACGGCTAGGCAATGCACGGCAAGGCAAGGAAAGGGTAACTCAAGGCAAGGCAGGGTCAGGCGAGGCAAGGCTAAGGCACGACAACGCAAGGCTAGGCAATGCACGGAAGGCAAGCAAAGAGTAACGGAAGGCAAGGAAGGCAAGGGAAATCAAGGGAAGGCAAGGGTAACGGAAGGAACGGCACGGCAAGGGGAAACAAGGCTAAGGCACGACAACGCAGGGCTAGCCAATGCACGGCAAGGAAAGGAAAGGGTAACGCAAGGCAAGGCACCGTTACGCGAGGCAAAGCTAAGGCACGACAACGCAAGGCTAGGTAATGCACGGAAGGCAAGCAAAGAGTAACGGAAGGCAAGGAAGGCAAGGGAAAGCAAGGCAAGGCTAGGGTAACGGAAGGAACGGCACGGCAAGGGGAAACAAGGCTAAGGCACGGCAACGCACGGCTAGGCAATGCACGGCCAGGCAAGGAAAGGGTAACGCAAGGCAAGGCACGGTAAGGCAAGACAAGGCTAATGCACGACAACGCACGGCTAGGCAATGCACGCCGAGGCAAGGAAAGGGTAACGCAAGGCAAGGCACCGTGAGGCAAGGCAAGGCAAATGCACGACAACGCACGGCTAGGCAATGCACGGCAAGGCAAGGAAAGGTTAACGCAAGGCAAGGCACGGTCAGGCGAGGCAAGGCTAAGGCACGACAACGCAAGGCTAGGCAATAAACGGAAGGCAAGCAAAGAGTAACGGAAGGCAAGGAAGGCAAGGGAAAGCAGGGGAAGGCAAGGGTAACGGAAGGAACGGCACGGTAAGGGGAAACAAGGCTAAGGCACGACAACGCAGGGCTAGCCAATGCACGGCAAGGAAAGGAAAGGGTAACGCAAGGCAAGGCACCGTTACGCGAGGCAAGGCTAAGGCACGACAACGCAAGGCTAGGCAATGCACGGAAGGCAAGCAAAGAGTAACGGAAGGCAAGGAAGGCAAGGGAAAGCAAGGCAAGGCTAGGGTAACGGAAGGAACGGCACGGCAAGGGGAAACAAGGCTAAGGCACGGCAACGCACGGCTAGGCAATGCACGGCCAGGCAAGGAAAGGGTAAGGCAAGGCAAGGCACGGTAAGGCAAGACAAGGCTAATGCACGACAACGCACGGCTAGGCAATGCACGGCGAGGCAAGGAAAGGGTAACGCAAGGCAAGGCACGGTGAGGCAAGGCAAGGCAAATGCACGACAACGCACGACTAGGCAATGCACGGCAAGGCAAGGAAAGGGTAACGCAAGGCAAGGCACGGTCAGGCGAGGCAAGGCTAAGGCATGACAACGCAAGGCTAGGCAATGAACCGAAGGCAAGCAAAGAGTAATGGAAGGCAAGGAAGGCAAGGGAAAGCAAGGGAAGGCAAGGGCAACGAAAGGAACGGCACGGTAAGGGGAAACAAAGCTAAGGCACGACAATGCAGGGCTAGGCAATGCACGGCAAGGCAAGGAAAGGGTAACGCGAGGCAAAGCACGGTGAGGCAAGACAAGGCAAATGCACGACAACGCACGGCTAGGCAATGCACGGCAAGGCAAGGAAAGGGTAACTCAAGGCAAGGCACGGTAAGGCGAGGCAAGGCTAAGGCACGACAACGCAAGGCTAGGCAATGCACGGAAGGCAAGCAAAGAGTAACGGAAGGCAAGGAAGGCAAGGGAAAGCAAGGGAAGGCAAGGGTAACGGAAGGAACGGCACGGCAAGGGGAACAAGGCTAAGGCACGACAACGCAGGGCTAGCCAATGCACGGCAAGGAAAGGAAAGGGTAACGCAAGGCAAGGCACCGTTACGCAAGGCAAAGCTAAGGCACGACAACGCAAGGCTAGGTAATGCACGGAAGGCAAGCAAAGAGTAACGGAAGGCAAGGAAGGCAAGGGAAAGCAAGGCAAGGCTAGGGTAACGGAAGGAACGGCACGGCAAGGGGAAACAAGACAAAGGCACGGCAACGCACGGCTAGGCAATGCACGGCCAGGCAAGGAAAGGGTAACGCAAGGCAAGGCACGGTAAGGCAAGACAAGGCTAATGCACGACAACGCACGGCTAGGCAATGCACGGCCAGGCAAGGAAAGGGTAACGCAAGGCAAGGCACCGTGAGGCAAGGCAAGGCAAATGCACGACAACGCACGGCTAGGCAATGCACGGCAAGGCAAGGAAAGGGTAACGCAAGGCAAGGCACGGTCAGGCGAGGCAAGGCTAAGGCACGACAACGCAAGGCTAGGCAATGAACGGAAGGCAAGCAAAGAGTAACGGAAGGCAAGGAAGGCAAGGGAAAGCAAGGGATGCAAGGGCAACGAAAGGAACGGCACGGTAAGGGGAAACAAAGCTAAGGCACGACAATGCAGGGCTAGGCAATGCACGGCAAGGCAAGGAAAGGGTAACGCGAGGCAAAGCACGGTGAGGCAAGACAAGGCAAATGCACGACAACGCACGGCTAGGCAATGCACGGCAAGGCAAGGAAAGGGTAACTCAAGGCAAGGCACGGTCAGGCGAGGCAAGGCTAAGGCACGACAACGCAAGGCTAGGCAATGAACGGAAGGCAAGCAAAGAGTAACGGAAGGCAAGGAAGGCAAGGGAAAGCAAGGGAAGGCAAGGGCAACGAAAGGAACGGCACGTTAAGGGGAAACAAAGCTAAGGCACGACAATGCAGGGCTAGGCAATGCACGGCAAGGCAAGGAAAGGGTAACGCAAGGCAAAGCACGGTGAGGCAAGACAAGGCAAATGCACGACAACGCACGGCTAGGCAATGCACGGCAAGGCAAGGAAAGGGTAACTCAAGGCAAGGCACGGTCAGGCGAGGCAAGGCTAAGGCACGACAACGCAAGGGTAGGCAATGCACGGAAGGCAAGCAAAGAGTAACGGAAGGCAAGGAAGGCAAGGGAAAGCAGGGGAAGGCAAGGGTAACGAAAGGAACGGCACGGTAAGGGGAAACAAGGCTAAGGCACGACAACACAGGGCTAGGCAATGCAGGGCAAGGCAAGGAAAGGGTAACGCAAGGCAAGGCACGGTTTGGGGAGGAAGGCGAATGCACGACAACGCAAGGCTAGGCAATGCACGGAAGGCAAGCAAAGAGTAACGGAAGGCAAGGAAGGCAAGGGAAAGCAAGGCAAGGCAAGGGTAACAGAAGGAACGGCACGGCAAGGGGAAACAAGGCTAAGGCCCGGCAACGCACGGCTAGGCAATGCACGGCAAGGCAAGGAAAGGGTAACGCAAGGCAAGGCACGGTGAGGCAAGGCAAGGCTGATGCACGACAACGCACGGCTAGGCAATGCACGGCAAAGAAAGGAAAGGGTAACGCAAGGCAAGGCACCGTTACGCGAGGCAAGGCTAGGGCACGACAACGCAAGGCTAGGCAATGCACGGAAGGCAAGCAAAGAGTAACGGAAGGCAAGGAAGGCAAGGGAAAGCAAGGCAAGGCAAGGGTAACGGAAGGAACGGCACGGCAAGGGGAAACAAGGCTAAGGCACGTCAACGCACGGCTAGGCAATGCACGGCAAGGCAAGGAAAGGGTAACGCAAGGCAAGGCACTGTCAGGCGAGGCAAGGCTAAGGCACGACAACGCAAGGCTAGGCAATGCACGGAAGGAAAGCAAAGAGTAACGGAAGGCAATGAAAGGAAGGGAAAGCAAGGCAAGGTAAGGGTAACGCAAGGCAAGGCACGGTGAGGCAAGGCAAGGCTGATGCACGACAACGCACGGCTAGGCAATTCACGGCAAGGCAAGGAAAGGGTAACGCAAGGCAAGGCACGGTCAGGCGAGGCAAGGCTAAGGCACGACAACGCAAGGCTAGGCAATGCACGGAAGGCAAGCAAAGAGGAACAGAAGGCAAGGAAGGCTAGGGAAAGCAGGGAAAGGCAAGGGTAACGGAAGGAACGGCACGGTAAGGGCAAACAAGACTAAGGCACGACAACACAGGGCTAGGCAATGCAGGGCAAGGCAAGGAAATGGTAACGCAAGGCAAGGCACGGTTTGGGGAGGCAAAGCTAATGCACGACAACGCAAGGCTAGGCAGTGCACGGCTAGGCAAGGAAAGAGTAACGGAAGGAAAGGAAGGCAAGGCAAAGCAAGGCAAGGCAAGTGTAACAAAAGGCAAGGCACGGCAAGGGGAAACAAGGCTAAGGAACGGCAACGCACGGCTACGCAATCCACGGCCAGGCAAGGAAAGGGTAACGCAAGGCAAGGCACGGTAAGGCAAGACAAGGCTAATGCACGACAACGCACGGCTAGGCAATGCACGGCCAGGCAAGGAAAGGGTAACGCAAGGCAAGGAACGGTGAGGCAAGGCAAGGCAAATGCACGACAACGCACGGCTAGGCAATGCACGGCAAGGCAAGGAAAGGGTAACGCAAGGCAAGGCACGGTCAGGCGAGGCAAGGCTAAGGCACGACAACGCAAGGCTAGGCAATGCACGGAAGGCAAGCAAAGAGTAACGGAAGGCAAGGAAGGCAAGGGAAAGCAAGGCAAGGCAAGGGCAACGAAAGGAACGGCACGGTAAGGGGAAACAAAGCTAAGGCACGACAATGCAGGGCTAGGCAATGCACGGCAAGTCAAGGAAAGGGTAACGCAAGGCAAAGCACGGTGAGGCAAGACAAGGCAAATGCACGACAACGCACGGCTAGGCAATGCAGGGCAAGGCAAGGAAAGGGTAACGCAAGGCAAGGCACGGTTTGGGGAGGAAGGCGAATGCACGACAACGCAAGGCTAGGCAATGCACGGAAGGCAAGCAAAGAGTAACGGAAGGCAAGGAAGGCAAGGGAAAGCAAGGCAAGGTAAGGGTAACAGAAGGAACGGCACGGCAAGGGGAAACAAGGCTAAGGCACGGCAACGCACGGCTAGGCAATGCACGGCAAGGCAAGGAAAGGGTAACGCAAGGCAAGGCACGGTGAGGCAAGGCAAGGCTGATGCACGACAACGCACGGCTAGGCAATGCACGGCAAGGCAAGGAACGGGTAACGCAAGGCAAGGCACGGTCAGGCGAGGCATGGCTAAGGCACGACAACGCAAGGCTAGGCAATGCACGGCAAGGCAAGGAAAGGGTAACGGAAGGCAAGGCACGGTAAGGCGCGGCAAGGCTAAGGCACGACAACGCAAGGCTAGGCAGTAAACGGAAGGCAAGCAACGAGTAACGGAAGGCAAGGAAGGCAAGGGAAAGCAGGGGAAGGCAAGGGTAACGGAAGGAACGGCACGGTAAGGGGAAACAAGGCTAAGGCACGACAACGCAGGGCTAGCCAATGCACGGCAAGGAAAGGAAAGGGTAACGCAAGGCAAGGCACCGTTACGCGAGGCAAGGCTAGGGCACGACAACGCAAGGCTAGGCAATGCACGGAAGGCAAGCAAAGAGTAACGGAAGGCAAGGAAGGCAAGGGAAAGCAGGGGAAGGCAAGGGTAACGAAAGGAACGGCACGGTAAGGGGAAACAAGGCTAAGGCACGACAACACAGGGCTAGGCAATGCACGGCAAGGCAAGGAAAGGGTAACGCAAGGCAAGGCACGGTGAAGCAAGGCAAGGCTGATGCACGACAACGCACGGCTAGGCAATGCACGGCAAGGCAAGGAAAGGGTAACGCAAGGCAAGGCACGGTCAGGCGAGGCAAGGCTAAGGCACGACAACGCAAGGCTAGGCAATGCACGGCAAGGCAAGGAAAGGGTAACGCAAGGCAAGGCACGGGAAGGCGCGGCAAGGCTAAGGCACGACAACGCAAGGCTAGGCAATAAACGGAAGGCAAGCAAAGAGTAACGGAAGGCAAGGAAGGCAAGGGAAAGGAGGGGAAGGCAAGGGTAACGGAAGGAACGGCACGGTAAGGGGAAACAAGGCTAAGGCACGACAACGCAGGGCTAGCCAATGCACGGCAAGGAAAGGAAAGGGTAACGCAAGGCAAGGCACCGTTACGCGAGGCAAGGCTAGGGCACGACAACGCAAGGCTAGGCAATGCACGGAAGGCAAGCAAAGAGTAACGGAAGGCAAGGAAGGCAAGGGAAAGCAAGGCAAGGCAAGGGTAACGGAAGGAACGGCACGGCAAAGGGAAACAAGGCTAAGGCACGGCAACGCACGGCTAGGCAATGCACGGCAAGGCAAGGAAAGGGTAACGCAAGGCAAGGCACTGTCAGGCGAGGCAAGGCTAAGGCACGACAACGCAAGGCTAGGCAATGCACGGAAGGAAAGCAAAGAGTAACGGAAGGCAATGAAAGGAAGGGAAAGCAAGCAAGGTAAGGGTAACGCAAGGCAAGGCACGGTGAGGCAAGGCAAGGCTGATGCACGACAACGCACGGCTAGGCAATTCACGGCAAGGCAAGGAAAGGGTAACGCAAGGCAAGGCACGGTCAGGCGAGGCAAGGCTAAGGCACGACAACGCAAGGCTAGGCAATGCACGGAAGGCAAGCAAAGAGGAACGGAAGGCAAGGAAGGCTAGGGAAAGCAGGGAAAGGCAAGGGTAACGGAAGGAACGGCACGGTAAGGGCAAACAAGACTACGGCACGACAACACAGGGCTAGGCAATGCAGGGCAAGGCAAGGAAATGGTAACGCAAGGCAAGGCACGGTTTGGGGAGGCAAAGCTAATGCACGACAACGCAAGGCTAGGCAGTGCACGGCTAGGCAAGGAAAGAGTAAGGGAAGGAAAGGAAGGCAAGGCAAAGCAAGGCAAGGCAAGTGTAACAAAAGGGAAGGCACGGCAAGGGGAAACAAGGCTAAGGAACGGCAACGCACGGCTACGCAATCCACGGCCAGGCAAGGAAAGGGTAACGCAAGGCAAGGCACGGTAAGGCAAGACAAGGCTAATGCACGACAACGCACGGCTAGGCAATGCACGGCCAGGCAAGGAAAGGGTAACGCAAGGCAAGGAACGGTGAGGCAAGGCAAGGCAAATGCACGACAACGCACGGCTAGGCAATGCACGGCAAGGCAAGGAAAGGGTAACGCAAGGCAAGGCACGCTCAGGCGAGGCAAGGCTAAGGCACGACAACGCAAGGCTAGGCAATGCACGGAAGGCAAGCAAAGAGTAACGGAAGGCAAGGAAGGCAAGGGAAAGCAAGGCAAGGCAAGGGCAACGAAAGGAACGGCACGGTAAGGGGAAACAAAGCTAAGGCACGACAATGCAGGGCTAGGCAATGCACGGCAAGGCAAGGAAAGGGTAACGAAAGGCAAAGCACGGTGAGGCAAGACAAGGCAAATGCACGACAACGCACGGCTAGGCAATGCAGGGCAAGGCAAGGAAAGGGTAACGCAAGGCAAGGCACGGTTTGGGGAGGAAGGCGAATGCACGACAACGCAAGGCTAGGCAATGCACGGAAGGCAAGCAAAGAGTAACGGAAGGCAAGGAAGGCAAGGGAAAGCAAGGCAAGGCAAGGGTAACAGAAGGAACGGCACGGCAAGGGGAAACAAGGCTAAGGCACGGCAACGCACGGCTAGGCAATGCACGGCAAGGCAAGGAAAGGGTAACGCAAGGCAAGGCACGGTGAGGCAAGGCAAGGCTGATGCACGACAACGCACGGCTAGGCAATGCACGGCAAGGCAAGGAAAGGGTAACGCAAGGCAAGGCACGGTCAGGCGAGGCATGGCTAAGGCACGACAACGCAAGGCTAGGCAATGCACGGCAAGGCAAGGAAAGGGTAACGGAAGGCAAGGCACGGTAAGGCGCGGCAAGGCTAAGGCACGACAACGCAAGGCTAGGCAGTAAACGGAAGGCAAGCAACGAGTAACGGAAGGCAAGGAAGGCAAGGGAAAGCAGGGGAAGGCAAGGGTAACGGAAGGAACGGCACGGTAAGGGGAAACAAGGCTAAGGCACGACAACGCAGGGCTAGCCAATGCACGGCAAGGAAAGGAAAGGGTAACGCAAGGCAAGGCACCGTTACGCGAGGCAAGGCTAGGGCACGACAACGCAAGGCTAGGCAATGCACGGAAGGCAAGCAAAGAGTAACGGAAGGCAAGGAAGGCAAGGGAAAGCAAGGCAAGGCAAGGGTAACAGAAGGAACGGCACGGCAAGGGGAAACAAGGCTAAGGCCCGGCAACGCACGGCTAGGCAATGCACGGCAAGGCAAGGAAAGGGTAACGCAAGGCAAGGCACGGTGAGGCAAGGCAAGGCTGATGCACGACAACGCACGGCTAGGCAATGCACGGCAAAGAAAGGA
Organism: Macrotis lagotis; assembly: GCF_037893015.1. Lineage (NCBI taxonomy): Eukaryota > Metazoa > Chordata > Mammalia > Peramelemorphia > Peramelidae > Macrotis > Macrotis lagotis. The sequence continues at coordinate 316,665 of NW_027421977.1, forward strand.
AAGGGTAACGCAAGGCAAGGCACCGTTACGCGAGGCAAGTCTAGGGCACGACAACGCAAGGCTAGGCAATGCACGGAAGGCAAGCAAAGAGTAACGGAAGGCAAGGAAGGCAAGGGAAAGCAAGGCAAGGCAAGGGTAACGGAAGGAACGGCACGGCAAGGGGAAACAAGGCTAAGGCACGGCAACGCACGGCTAGGCAATACACGGCAAGGCAAGGAAAGGGTAACGCAAGGCAAGGCACTGTCAGGCGAGGCAAGGCTAAGGCACGACAACGCAAGGCTAGGCAATGCACGGAAGGAAAGCAAAGAGTAACGGAAGGCAATGAAAGGAAGGGAAAGCAAGGCAAGGTAAGGGTAACGCAAGGCAAGGCACGGTGAGGCAAGGCAAGGCTGATGCACGACAACGCACGGCTAGGCAATTCACGGCAAGGCAAGGAAAGGGTAACGCAAGGCAAGGCACGGTCAGGCGAGGCAAGGCTAAGGCACGACAACGCAAGGCTAGGCAATGCACGGAAGGCAAGCAAAGAGGAACGGAAGGCAAGGAAGGCTAGGGAAAGCAGGGAAAGGCAAGGGTAACGGAAGGAACGGCACGGTAAGGGCAAACAAGACTAAGGCACGACAACACAGGGCTAGGCAATGCAGGGCAAGGCAAGGAAATGGTAACGCAAGGCAAGGCACGGTTTGGGGAGGCAAAGCTAATGCACGACAACGCAAGGCTAGGCAGTGCACGGCTAGGCAAGGAAAGAGTAACGGAAGGAAAGGAAGGCAAGGCAAAGCAAGGCAAGGCAAGTGTAACAAAAGGCAAGGCACGGCAAGGGGAAACAAGGCTAAGGAACGGCAACGCACGGCTACGCAATGCAAGGCCAGGCAAGGAAAGGGTAACGCAAGGCAAGGCACGGTAAGGCAAGACAAGGCTAATGCACGACAACGCACGGCTAGGCAATGCACGGCCAGGCAAGGAAAGGGTAACGCAAGGCAAGGAACGGTGAGGCAAGGCAAGGCAAATGCACGACAACGCACGGCTAGGCAATGCACGGCAAGGCAAGGAAAGGGTAACTCAAGGCAAGGCACGGTCAGGCGAGGCAAGGCTAAGGCACGACAACGCAAGGCTAGGCAATGCACGGAAGGCAAGCAAAGAGTAACGGAAGGCAAGGAAGGCAAGGGAAAGCAGGGGAAGGCAAGGGTAACGAAAGGAACGGCACGGTAAGGGGAAACAAGGCTAAGGCACGACAACACAGGGCTAGGCAATGCACGGCAAGGCAAGGAAAGGGTAACGCAAGGCAAGGCACGGTGAAGCAAGGCAAGGCTGATGCACGACAACGCACGGCTAGGCAATGCACGGCAAGGCAAGGAAAGGGTAACGCAAGGTAAGGCACGGTCAGGCGAGGCAAGGCTAAGGCACGACAACGCAAGGCTAGGAAATGCACGGCAAGGCAAGGAAAGGGTAACGCAAGGCAAGGCACGGTAAGGCGCGGCAAGGCTAAGGCACGACAACGCAAGGCTAGGCAATAAACGGAAGGCAAGCAAAGAGTAACGGAAGGCAAGGAAGGCAAGGGAAAGCAGGGGAAGGCAAGGGTAACGGAAGGAACGGCACGGTAAGGGGAAACAAGGCTAAGGCACGACAACGCAGGGCTAGCCAATGCACGGCAAGGAAAGGAAAGGGTAACGCAAGGCAAGGCACCGTTACGCGAGGCAAGGCTAGGGCACGACAACGCAAGGCTAGGCAATGCACGGAAGGCAAGCAAAGAGTAACGGAAGGCAAGGAAGGCAAGGGAAAGCAAGGCAAGGCAAGGGTAACGGAAGGAACGGCACGGCAAGGGGAAACAAGGCTAAGGCACGGCAACGCACGGCTAGGCAATGCACGGCAAGGCAAGGAAAGGGTAACGCAAGGCAAGGCACTGTCAGGCGAGGCAAGGCTAAGGCACGACAACGCAAGGCTAGGCAATGCACGGAAGGAAAGCAAAGAGTAACGGAAGGCAATGAAAGGAAGGGAAAGCAAGGCAAGGTAAGGGTAACGCAAGGCAAGGCACGGTGAGGCAAGGCAAGGCTGATGCACGACAACGCACGGCTAGGCAATTCACGGCAAGGCAAGGAAAGGGTAACGCAAGGCAAGGCACGGTCAGGCGAGGCAAGGCTAAGGCACGACAACGCAAGGCTAGGCAATGCACGGAAGGCAAGCAAAGAGGAACGGAAGGCAAGGAAGGCTAGGGAAAGCAGGGAAAGGCAAGGGTAACGGAAGGAACGGCACGGTAAGGGCAAACAAGACTAAGGCACGACAACACAGGGCTAGGCAATGCAGGGCAAGGCAAGGAAATGGTAACGCAAGGCAAGGCACGGTTTGGGGAGGCAAAGCTAATGCACGACAACGCAAGGCTAGGCAGTGCACGGCTAGGCAAGGAAAGAGTAACGGAAGGAAAGGAAGGCAAGGCAAAGCAAGGCAAGGCAAGTGTAACAAAAGGCAAGGCACGGCAAGGGGAAACAAGGCTAAGGAACGGCAACGCACGGCTACGCAATCCACGGCCAGGCAAGGAAAGGGTAACGCAAGGCAAGGCACGGTAAGGCAAGACAAGGCTAATGCACGACAACGCACGGCTAGGCAATGCACGGCCAGGCAAGGAAAGGGTAACGCAAGGCAAGGAACGGTGAGGCAAGGCAAGGCAAATGCACGACAACGCACGGCTAGGCAATGCACGGCAAGTCAAGGAAAGGGTAACGCAAGGCAAGGCACGGTCAGGCGAGGCAAGGCTAAGGCACGACAACGCAAGGCTAGGCAATGCACGGAAGGCAAGCAAAGAGTAACGGAAGGCAAGGAAGGCAAGGGAAAGCAAGGCAAGGCAAGGGCAACGAAAGGAACGGCACGGTAAGGGGAAACAAAGCTAAGGCACGACAATGCAGGGCTAGGCAATGCACGGCAAGGCAAGGAAAGGGTAACGCAAGGCAAAGCACGGTGAGGCAAGACAAGGCAAATGCACGACAACGCACGGCTAGGCAATGCAGGGCAAGGCAAGGAAAGGGTAACGCAAGGCAAGGCACGGTTTGGGGAGGAAGGCGAATGCACGACAACGCAAGGCTAGGCAATGCACGGAAGGCAAGCAAAGAGTAACGGAAGGCAAGGAAGGCAAGGGAAAGCAAGGCAAGGCAAGGGTAACAGAAGGAACGGCACGGCAAGGGGAAACAAGGCTAAGGCACGGCAACGCACGGCTAGGCAATGCACGGCAAGGCAAGGAAAGGGTAACGCAAGGCAAGGCACGGTGAGGCAAGGCAAGGCTGATGCACGACAACGCACGGCTAGGCAATGCACGGCAAGGCAAGGAAAGGGTAACGCAAGGCAAGGCACGGTCAGGCGAGGCATGGCTAAGGCACGACAACGCAAGGCTAGGCAATGCACGGCAAGGCAAGGAAAGGGTAACGGAAGGCAAGGCACGGTAAGGCGCGGCAACGCTAAGGCACGACAACGCAAGGCTAGGCAGTAAACGGAAGGCAAGCAACGAGTAACGGAAGGCAAGGAAGGCAAGGGAAAGCAGGGGAAGGCAAGGGTAACGGAAGGAACGGCACGGTAAGGGGAAACAAGGCTAAGGCACGACAACGCAGGGCTAGCCAATGCACGGCAAGGAAAGGAAAGGGTAACGCAAGGCAAGGCACCGTTACGCGAGGCAAGGCTAGGGCACGACAACGCAAGGCTAGGCAATGCACGGAAGGCAAGCAAAGAGTAACGGAAGGCAAGGAAGGGAAGGGAAAGCAAGGCAAGGCAAGGGTAACGGAAGGAACGGCACGGCAAGGGGAAACAAGGCTAAGGCACGGCAACGCACGGCTAGGCAATGCACGGCAAGGCAAGGAAAGGGTAACGCAAGGCAAGGCATTGTCAGGCGAGGCAAGGCTAAGGCACGACAACGCAAGGCTAGGCAATGCACGGAAGGAAAGCAAAGAGTATCGGAAGGCAATGAAAGGAAGGGAAAGCAAGGCAAGTTAAGGGTAACGCAAGGCTAGGCACGGTGAGGCAAGGCAAGGCTTATGCACGACAACGCACGGCTAGGCAATTCACGGCAAGGCAAGGAAAGGGTAACGCAAGGCAAGGCACGGTCAGGCGAGGCAAGGCTAAGGCACGACAACGCAAGGCTAGGCAATGCACTTAAGGCAAGCAAAGAGGAACGGAAGGCAAGGAAGGCTAGGGAAAGCAGGGAAAGGCAAGGGTAACGGAAGGAACGGCACGGTAAGGGCAAACAAGACTAAGGCACGACAACACAGGGCCAGGCAATGCAGGGCAAGGCAAGGAAATGGTAACGCAAGGCAAGGCACGGTTTGGGGAGGCAAAGCTAATGCACGACAACGCAAGGCTAGGCAGTGCACGGCTAGGCAAGGAAAGAGTAACGGAAGGAAAGGAAGGCAAGGCAAAGCAAGGCAAGGCAAGTGTAACAAAAGGCAAGGCACGGCAAGGGGAAACAAGGCTAAGGAACGGCAACGCACGGCTACGCAATGCAAGGCCAGGCAAGGAAAGGGTAACGCAAGGCAAGGCACGGTAAGGCAAGACAAGGCTAATGCACGACAACGCACGGCTAGGCAATGCACGGCCAGGCAAGGAAAGGGTAACTCAAGGCAAGGCACGGTCAGGCGAGGCAAGGCTAAGGCACGACAACGCAAGGCTAGGCAATGCACGGAAGGCAAGCAAAGAGTAACGGAAGGCAAGGAAGGCAAGGGAAAGCAGGGGAAGGCAAGGGTAACGAAAGGAACGGCACGGTAAGGGGAAACAAGGCTAAGGCACGACAACACAGGGCTAGGCAATGCACGGCAAGGCAAGGAAAGGGTAACGCAAGGCAAGGCACGGTGAAGCAAGGCAAGGCTGATGCACGACAACGCACGGCTAGGCAATGCACGGCAAGGCAAGGAAAGGGTAACGCAAGGCAAGGCACGGTCAGGCGAGGCAAGGCTAAGGCACGACAACGCAAGGCTAGGCAATGCACGGCAAGGCAAGGAAAGGGTAACGCAAGGCAAGGCACGGTAAGGCGCGGCAAGGCTAAGGCACGACAACGCAAGGCTAGGCAATAAACGGAAGGCAAGCAAAGAGTAACGGAAGGCAAGGAAGGCAAGGGAAAGCAGGGGAAGGCAAGGGTAACGGAAGGAACGGCACGGTAAGGGGAAACAAGGCTAAGGCACGACAACGCAGGGCTAGCCAATGCACGGCAAGGAAAGGAAAGGGTAACGCAAGGCAAGGCACTGTCAGGCGAGGCAAGGCTAGGGCACGACAACGCAAGGCTAGGCAATGCACGGAAGGCAAGCAAAGAGTAACGGAAGGCAAGGAAGGCAAGGGAAAGCAAGGCAAGGCAAGGGTAACGGAAGGAACGGCACGGCAAGGGGAAACAAGGCTAAGGCACGGCAACGCACGGCTAGGCAATGCACGGCAAGGCAAGGAAAGGGTAACGCAAGGCAAGGCACTGTCAGGCGAGGCAAGGCTAAGGCACGACAACGCAAGGCTAGGCAATGCACGGAAGGAAAGCAAAGAGTAACGGAAGGCAATGAAAGGAAGGGAAAGCAAGGCAAGGTAAGGGTAACGCAAGGCAAGGCACGGTGAGGCAAGGCAAGGCTGATGCACGACAACGCACGGCTAGGCAATTCACGGCAAGGCAAGGAAAGGGTAACGCAAGGCAAGGCACGGTCAGGCGAGGCAAGGCTAAGGCACGACAACGCAAGGCTAGGCAATGCACGGAAGGCAAGCAAAGAGGAACGGAAGGCAAGGAAGGCTAGGGAAAGCAGGGAAAGGCAAGGGTAACGGAAGGAACGGCACGGTAAGGGCAAACAAGACTAAGGCACGACAACACAGGGCTAGGCAATGCAGGGCAAGGCAAGGAAATGGTAACGCAAGGCAAGGCACGGTTTGGGGAGGCAAAGCTAATGCACGACAACGCAAGGCTAGGCAGTGCACGGCTAGGCAAGGAAAGAGTAACGGAAGGAAAGGAAGGCAAGGCAAAGCAAGGCAAGGCAAGTGTAACAAAAGGCAAGGCACGGCAAGGGGAAACAAGGCTAAGGAAAGGCAACGCACGGCTACGCAATCCACGGCCAGGCAAGGAAAGGGTAACGCAAGGCAAGGCACGGTAAGGCAAGACAAGGCTAATGCACGACAACGCACGGCTAGGCAATGCACGGCCAGGCAAGGAAAGGGTAACGCAAGGCAAGGAACGGTGAGGCAAGGCAAGGCAAATGCACGACAACGCACGGCTAGGCAATGCACGGCAAGGCAAGGAAAGGGTAACGCAAGGCAAGGCACGGTCAGGCGAGGCAAGGCTAAGGCACGACAACGCAAGGCTAGGCAATGCACGGAAGGCAAGCAAAGAGTAACGGAAGGCAAGGAAGGCAAGGGAAAGCAAGGCAAGGCAAGGGCAACGAAAGGAACAGCACGGTAAGGGGAAACAAAGCTAAGGCACGACAATGCAGGGCTAGGCAATGCACGGCAAGGCAAGGAAAGGGTAACGCAAGGCAAAGCACGGTGAGGCAAGACAAGGCAAATGCACGACAACGCACGGCTAGGCAATGCACGGCAAGGCAAGGAAAGGGTAACTCAAGGCAAGGCACGGTCAGGCGAGGCAAGGCTAAGGCACGACAACGCAAGGCTAGGCAATGCACGGAAGGCAAGCAAAGAGTAACGGAAGGCAAGGAAGGCAAGGGAAAGCAGGGGAAGGCAAGGGTAACGAAAGGAACGGCACGGTAAGGGGAAACAAGGCTAAGGCACGAAAACACAGGGCTAGGCAATGCAGGGCAAGGCAAGGAAAGGGTAACGCAAGGCAAGGCACGGTTTGGGGAGGAAGGCGAATGCACGACAACGCAAGGCTAGGCAATGCACGGAAGGCAAGCAAAGAGTAACGGAAGGCAAGGAAGGCAAGGGAAAGCAAGGAAAGGCAAGGGTAACAGAAGGAACGGCACGGCAAGGGGAAACAAGGCTAAGGCACGGCAACGCACGGCTAGGCAATGCACGGCAAGGCAAGGAAAGGGTAACGCAAGGCAAGTCACGGTGAGGCAAGGCAAGGCTGATGCACGACAACGCACGGCTAGGCAATGCACGGCAAGGCAAGGAAAGGGTAACGCAAGGCAAGGCACGGTCAGGCGAGGCATGGCTAAGGCACGACAACGCAAGGCTAGGCAATGCACGGCAAGGCAAGGAAAGGGTAACGGAAGGCAAGGCACGGTAAGGCGCGGCAAGGCTAAGGCACGACAACGCAAGGCTAGGCAGTAAACGGAAGGCAAGCAACGAGCAACGGAAGGCAAGGAAGGCAAGGGAAAGCAGGGGAAGGCAAGGGTAACGGAAGGAACGCCACGGTAAGGGGAAACAAGGCTAAGGCACGACAACGCAGGGCTAGCCAATGCACGGCAAGGAAAGGAAAGGGCAACGCAAGGCAAGGCACCGTTACGCGAGGCAAGGCTAGGGCACGACAACGCAAGGCTAGGCAATGCACGGAAGGCAAGCAAAGAGTAACGGAAGGCAAGGAAGGGAGGGGAAAGCAAGGCAAGGCAAGGGTAACGGAAGGAACGGCACGGCAAGGGGAAACAAGGCTAAGGCACGGCAACGCACGGCTAGGCAATGCACGGCAAGGCAAGGAAAGGGTAACGCAAGGCAAGGCACTGTCAGGCGAGGCAAGGCTAAGGCACGACAACGCAAGGCTAGGCAATGCACGGAAGGAAAGCAAAGAGTAACGGAAGGCAATGAAAGGAAGGGAAAGCAAGGCAAGGTAAGGGTAACGCAAGGCAAGGCACGGTGAGGCAAGGCAAGGCTTATGCACGACAACGCACGGCTAGGCAATTCACGGCAAGGCAAGGAAAGGGTAACGCAAGGCAAGGCACGGTCAGGCGAGGCAAAGCTAAGGCACGACAACGCAAGGCTAGGCAATGCACGGAAGGCAAGCAAAGAGGAACGGAAGGCAAGGAAGCCTAGGGAAAGCAGGGAAAGGCAAGGGTAACGGAAGGAACGGCACGGTAAGGGCAAACAAGACTAAGGCACGACAACACAGGGCTAGGCAATGCAGGGCAAGGCAAGGAAATGGTAACGCAAGGCAAGGCACGGTTTGGGGAGGCAAAGCTAATGCACGACAACGCAAGGCTAGGCAGTGCACGGCTAGGCAAGGAAAGAGTAACGGAAGGAAAGGAAGGCAAGGCAAAGCAAGGCAAGGCAAGTGTAACAAAAGGCAAGGCACGGCAAGGGGAAACAAGGCTAAGGAACGGCAACGCACGGCTACGCAATCCACGGCCAGGCAAGGAAAGGGTAACGCAAGGCAAGGCACGGTAAGGCAAGACAAGGCTAATGCACGACAACGCACGGCTAGGCAATGCACGGCCAGGCAAGGAAAGGGTAACGCAAGGCAAGGAACGGTGAGGCAAGGCAAGGCAAATGCACGACAACGCACGGCTAGGCAATGCACGGCAAGGCAAGGAAAGGGTAAAGCAAGGCAAGGCACGGTCAGGCGAGGCAAGGCTAAGGCACGACAACGCAAGGCTAGGCAATGCACGGAAGGCAAGCAAAGAGTAACGGAAGGCAAGGAAGGCAAGGGAAAGCAAGGCAAGGCAAGGGCAACGAAAGGAACGGCACGGTAAGGGGAAACAAAGCTAAGGCACGACAATGCAGGGCTAGGCAATGCACGGCAAGGCAAGGAAAGGGTAACGCAAGGCAAAGCACGGTGAGGCAAGACAAGGCAAATGCACGACAACGCACGGCTAGGCAATGCACGGCAAGGCAAGGAAAGGGTAACTCAAGGCAAGGCACGGTCAGGCGAGGCAAGGCTAAGGCACGACAACGCAAGGCTAGGCAATGCACGGAAGGCAAGCAAAGAGTAACGGAAGGCAAGGAAGGCAAGGGAAAGCAGGGGAAGGCAAGGGTAACGAAAGGAACGGCACGGTAAGGGGAAACAAGGCTAAGGCACGAAAACACAGGGCTAGGCAATGCAGGGCAAGGCAAGGAAAGGGTAACGCAAGGCAAGGCACGGTTTGGGGAGGAAGGCGAATGCACGACAACGCAAGGCTAGGCAATGCACGGAAGGCAAGCAAAGAGTAACGGAAGGCAAGGAAGGCAAGGGAAAGCAAGGCAAGGCAAGGGTAACAGAAGGAACGGCACGGCAAGGGGAAACAAGGCTAAGGCACGGCAACGCACGGCTAGGCAATGCACGGCAAGGGAAGGAAAGGGTAACGCAAGGCAAGTCACGGTGAGGCAAGGCAAGGCTGATGCACGACAACGCACGGCTAGGCAATGCACGGCAAGGCAAGGAAAGGGTAACGCAAGGCAAGGCACGGTAAGGCGCGGCAAGGCTAGGGCACGACAACGCAAGGCTAGGCAATGCACGGAAGGCAAGCAAAGAGTAACGGAAGGCAAGGAAGGGAAGGGAAAGCAAGGCAAGGCAAGGGTAACGGAAGGAACGGCACGGCAAGGGGAAACAAGGCTAAGGCACGGCAACGCACGGCTAGGCAATGCACGGCAAGGCAAGGAAAGGGTAACGCAAGGCAAGGCACTGTCAGGCGAGGCAAGGCTAAGGCACGACAACGCAAGGCTAGGCAATGCACTGAAGGAAAGCAAAGAGTAACGGAAGGCAATGAAAGGAAGGGAAAGCAAGGCAAGGTAAGGGTAACGCAAGGCAAGGCACGGTGAGGCAAGGCAAGGCTTATGCACGACAACGCACGGCTAGGCAATTCACGGCAAGGCAAGGAAAGGGTAACGCAAGGCAAGGCACGGTCAGGCGAGGCAAAGCTAAGGCACGACAACGCAAGGCTAGGCAATGCACGGAAGGCAAGCAAAGAGGAACGGAAGGCAAGGAAGCCTAGGGAAAGCAGGGAAAGGCAAGGGTAACGGAAGGAACGGCACGGTAAGGGCAAACAAGACTAAGGCACGACAACACAGGGCTAGGCAATGCAGGGCAAGGCAAGGAAATGGTAACGCAAGGCAAGGCACGGTTTGGGGAGGCAAAGCTAATGCACGACAAAGCAAAGGCTAGGCAGTGCACGGCTAGGCAAGGAAAGAGTAACGGAAGGAAAAGAAGGCAAGGCAAAGCAAGGCAAGGCAAGTGTAACAAAAGGCAAGGCACGGCAAGGGGAAACAAGGCTAAGGAACGGCAACGCACGGCTACGCAATGCACGGCCAGGCAAGGAAAGGGTAACGCAAGGCAAGGCACGGTAAGGCAAGACAAGGCTAATGCACGACAACGCACGGCTAGGCAATGCACGGCCAGGCAAGGAAAGGGTAACGCAAGGCAAGGAACGGTGAGGCAAGGCAAGGCAAATGCACGACAACGCACGGCTAGGCAATGCACGGCAAGGCAAGGAAAGGGTAACTCAAGGCAAGGCACGGTCAGGCGAGGCCAGGCTAAGGCACGACAACGCAAGGCTAGGCAATGCACGGAAGGCAAGCAAAGAGTAACGGAAGGCAAGGAAGGCAAGGGAAAGCAGGGGAAGGCAAGGGTAACGAAAGGAACGGCACGGTAAGGGGAAACAAGGCTAAGGCACGACAACACAGGGCTAGGCAATGCACGGCAAGGCAAGGAAAGGGTAACGCAAGGCAAGGCACGGTGAAGCAAGGCAAGGCTGATGCACGACAACGCACGGCTAGGCAATGCACGGCAAGGCAAGGAAAGGGTAACGCAAGGCAAGGCACTTTCAGGCGAGGCAAGGCTAAGGCACGACAACGCAAGGCCAGGCAATGCACGGCAAGGCAAGGAAAGGGTAACCCAAGGCAAGGCACGGTAAGGCGCGGCAAGGCTAAGGCACGACAACGCAAGGCTAGGCAATAAACGGAAGGCAAGCAAAGAGTAACGGAAGGCAAGGAAGGCAAGGGAAAGCAGGGGAAGGCAAGGGTAACGGAAGGAACGGCACGGTAAGGGGAAACAAGGCTAAGGCACGACAACGCATGGCTAGCCAATGCACGGCAAGGAAAGGAAAGGGTAACGCAAGGCAAGGCACCGTTACGCGAGGCAAGGCTAGGGCACGACAACGCAAGGCTAGGCAATGCACGGAAGGCAAGCAAAGAGTAACGGAAGGCAAGGAAGGCAAGGGAAAGCAAGGCAAGGCAAGGGTAACGGAAGGAACGGCACGGCAAGGGGAAACAAGGCTAAGGCACGGCAACGCACGGCTAGGCAATGCACGGCAAGGCAAGGAAAGGGTAACGCAAGGCAAGGCACTGTCAGGCGAGGCAAGGCTAAGGCACGACAACGCAAGGCTAGGCAATGCACGGAAGGAAAGCAAAGAGTAACGGAAGGCAATGAAAGGAAGGGAAAGCAAGGCAAGGTAAGGGTAACGCAAGGCAAGGCACGGTGAGGCAAGGCAAGGCTGATGCACGACAACGCACGGCTAGGCAATTCACGGCAAGGCAAGGAAAGGGTAACGCAAGGCAAGGCAGTGCACGGCTAGACAAGGAAAGAGTAACGGAAGGCAAGGAAGGCAAGGGAAAGCAGGGGAAGGCAAGGGTAACGAAAGGAACGGCACGGTAAGGGGAAAGAAGGCTAAGGCACGACAACGCAAGGCTAGGCAGTGCACGGCTAGGCAAGGAAAGAGTAACGGAAGGAAAGGAAGGCAAGGCAAAGCAAGGCAAGGCAAGTGTAACAAAAGGCAAGGCACGGCAAGGGGAAACAAGGCTAAGGAACGGCAACGCACGGCTACGCAATGCACGGCCAGGCAAGGAAAGGGTAACGCAAGGCAAGGCACGGTAAGGCAAGACAAGGCTAATGCACGACAATGCGCGGCTAGGCAATGCACGGCAAGGCAAGGAAAGGGTAACTCAAGGCAAGGCACGGTCAGGCGAGGCAAGGCTAAGGCACGACAACGCAAGGCTAGGCAATGAACGGAAGGCAAGCAAAGAGTAACGGAAGGCAAGGAAGGCAAGGGAAAGCAAGGGAAGGCAAGGGCAACGAAAGGAACGGCACGGTAAGGGGAAACAAAGCTAAGGCACGACAATGCAGGGCTAGGCAATGCACGGCAAGGCAAGGAAAGGGTAACGCAAGGCAAAGCACGGTGAGGCAAGACAAGGCAAATGCACGACAACGCACGGCTAGGCAATGCATGGCAAGGCAAGGAAAGGGTAACGCAAGGCAAGGCACGGTAAGGCGCGGCAAGGCTAAGGCACGACAACGCAAGGCTAGGCAATGCACGGCAAGGCAAGGAAAGGGTAACGCAAGGCAAGGCACGGTAAGGCGCGGCAAGGCTAAGGCACGACAACGCAAGGCTAGGCAATAAACGGAAGGCAAGCAAAGAGTAACGGAAGGCAAGGAAGGCAAGGGAAAGCAGGGGAAGGCAAGGGTAACGGAAGGAACGGCACGGTAAGGGGAAACAAGGCTAAGGCACGACAACGCAGGGCTAGCCAATGCACGGCAAGGAAAGGAAAGGGTAACGCAAGGCAAGGCACCGTTACGCGAGGCAAGCCAAAGGCACGACAACGCAGGGCTAGGCAATGAACGGAAGGCAAGCAAAGAGTAACGGAAGGCAAGGAAGGCAAGGGAAAGCAAGGGAAGGCAAGGGCAACGAAAGGAACTGCACGGTAAGGGGAAACAAAGCTAAGGCACGACAATGCAGGGCTAGGCAATGCACGGCAAGGCAAGGAAAGGGTAACGCAAGGCAAAGCACGGTGAGGCAAGACAAGGCAAATGCACGAAAACGCACGGCTAGGCAATGCACGGCAAGGCAAGGAAAGGGTAACTCAAGGCAAGGCACGGTCAGGCGAGGCAAGGCTAAGGCACGACAACTCAAGGCTAGGCAATGCACGGAAGGCAAGCAAAGAGTAACGGAAGGCAAGGAAGGCAAGGGAAAGCAGGGGAAGGCAAGGGTAACGAAAGGAACGGCACGGTAAGGGGAAACAAGGCTAAGGCACGACAACACAGGGCTAGGCAATGCAGGGCAAGGCAAGGAAAGGGTAACGCAAGGCAAGGCACGGTTTGGGGAGGAAGGCGAATGCACGACAACGCAAGGCTAGGCAATGCACGGAAGGCAAGCAAAGAGTAACGGAAGGCAAGGAAGGCAAGGGAAAGCAAGGCAAGGCAAGGGTAACAGAAGGAACGGCACGGCAAGGGGAAACAAGGCTAAGGCACGGCAACGCACGGCTAGGCAATGAACGGAAAGGCAAGGAAAGGGTAACGCAAGGCAAGGCACGGTGAGTCAAGGCAAGGCTGATGCACGACAACGCACGGCTAGGCAATGCACGGCAAGGCAAGGAAAGGGTAACGCAAGGCAAGGCACGGTCAGGCGAGGCAAGGCTAAGGCACGACAACGCAAGGCTAGGCAATGCACGGCAAGGCAAGGAAAGGGTAACGGAAGGCAAGGCACGGTAAGGCGCGGCAAGGCTAAGGCACGACAACGCAAGGCTAGGCAATAAACGGAAGGCAAGCAAGGAGTAACGGAAGGCAAGGAAGGCAAGGGAAAGCAGGGGAAGGCAAGGGTAACGGAAGGAACGGCACGGTAAGGGGAAACAAGGCTAAGGCACGACAACGCAGGGCTAGCCAATGCACGGCAAGGAAAGGAAAAGGTAACGCAAGGCGAGGCCCCGTTACGCGAGGCAAGGCTAAGGCACGACAACGCAAGGCTAGGCAATGCACGGAAGGCAAGCAAAGAGTAACGGAAGGCAAGGAAGGCAAGGGAAAGCAAGGCAAGGCAAGGGTAACGGAAGGAACGGCACGGCAAGGGATAACAAGGCTAAGGCACGGCAACGCACGGCTAGGCAATGCACGGCAAGCAAGGAAAGGGTAACGCAAGGCAAGGCACTGTCAGGCGAGGCAAGGCTAAGGCACGACAACGCAAGGCTAGGCAATGCACGGAAGGAAAGCAAAGAGTAACGGAAGGCAATGAAAGGAAGGGAAAGCAAGGCAAGGTAAGGGTAACACAAGGCAAGGCACGGTGAGGCAAGGCAAGGCTGATGCACGACAACGCACGGCTAGGCAATTCACGGCAAGGCAAGGAAAGGGTAACGCAAGGCAAGGCACGGTCAGGCGAGGCAAGGCTAAGGCACGACAACGCAATGCTAGGCAATGCACGGAAGGCAAGCAAAGAGGAACGGAAGGCAAGGAAGGCTAGGGAAAGCAGGGAAAGGCAAAGGTAACGGAAGGAACGGCACGGTAAGGGCAAACAAGACTAAGGCACGACAACACAGGGCTAGGCAATGCAGGGCAAGGCAAGGAAATGGTAACGCAAGGCAAGGCACGGTTTGGGGAGGCAAAGCTAATGCACGACAACGCAAGGCTAGGCAGTGCACGGCTAGGCAAGGAAAGAGTAACGGAAGGAAAGGAAGGCAAGGCAAAGCAAGGCAAGGCAAGTGTAACAAAAGGCAAGGCACGGCAAGGGGAAAAAAGGCTAAGGAACGGCAACGCACGGCTACGCAATGCACGGCCAGGCAAGGAAAGGGTAACGCAAGGCAAGGCACGGTAAGGCAAGACAAGGCTAATGCACGAGAACGCACGGCTAGGCAATGCACGGCCAGGCAAGGAAAGGGTAACGCAAGGCAAGGCACGGTGAGGCAAGGCAAGGCAAATGCACGACAACGCACGGCTAGGCAATGCACGGCAAGGCAAGGAAAGGGTAACGCAAGGCAAGGCACGGTCAGGCGAGGCAAGGCTAAGGCACGACAACGCAAGGCTAGGCAATGAACGGAAGGCAAGCAAAGAGCAACGGAAGGCAAGGAAGGCAAGGGAAAGCAAGGGAAGGCAAGGGCAACGAAAGGAACGGCACGGTAAGGGGAAACAAAGCTAAGGCACGACAATGCAGGGCTAGGCAATGCACGGCAAGGCAAGGAAAGAGTAACGCAAGGCAAAGCACGGTGAGGCAAGACAAGGCAAATGCACGACAACGCACGGCTAGGCAATGCACGGCAAGGCAAGGAAAGGGTAACACAAGGCAAGGCACGGTCAGGCGAGGCAAGGCTAAGGCACGACAACGCAAGGCTAGGCAATGCACGGAAGGCAAGCAAAGAGTAACGGAAGGCAAGGAAGGCAAGGGAAAGCAGGGGAAGGCAAGGGTAACGAAAGGAACGGCACGGTAAGGGGAAACAAGGCTAAGGCACGACAACACAGGGCTAGGCAATGCAGGGCAAGGCAAGGAAAGGGTAACGCAAGGCAAGGCACGGTTTGGGGAGGAAGGCGAATGCACGACATCGCAAGGCTAGGCAATGCACGGAAGGCAAGCAAAGAGTAACGGAAGGCAAGGAAGGCAAGGGAAAGCAAGGCAAGGCAAGGGTAACAGAAGGAACGGCACGGCAAGGGCAAACAAGGCTAAGGCACGGCAACGCACGGCTAGGCAATGCACGGCAAGGCAAGGAAAGGGTAACGCAAGGCAAGGCACGGTGAGGCAAGGCAAGGCTGATGCACGACAACGCACGGCTAGGCAATGCACGGCAAGGCAAGGAAAGGGTAACGCAAGGCAAGGCACGGTCAGGCGAGGCAAGGCTAAGGCACGACAACGCAAGGCTAGGCAATGCACGGCAAGGCAAGGAAAGGGTAACGCAAGGCAAGGCACGGTAAGGCGCGGCAAGGCTAAGTCACGACAACGCAAGGCTAGGCAATAAACGGAAGGCAAGCAAAGAGTAACGGAAGGCAAGGAAGGCAAGGGAAAGCAGGGGAAGGCAAGGGTAACGGAAGGAACGGCACGGTAAGGGGAAACAAGGCTAAGGCACGACAACGCAGGGCTAGCCAATGCACGGCAAGGAAAGGAAAGGGTAACGCAAGGCAAGGCACCGTTACGCGAGGCAAGGCTAAGGCACGACAACGGAAGGCTAGGCAATGCACGGAAGGCAAGCAAAGAGTAACGGAAGGCAAGGAAGGCAAGGGAAAGCAAGGCAAGGCAAGGGTAACGGAAGGAACGGCACGGCAAGGGGAAACAAGTCTAAGGCACGGCAACGCACGGCTAGGCAATACACGGCAAGGCAAGGAAAGGGTAACGCAAGGCAAGGCACTGTTAGGCGAGGCAAGGCTAAGGCACGACAACGCAAGGCTAGGCAATGCACGGATGGAAAGCAAAGAGTAACGGAAGGCAATGAAAGTAAGGGAAAGCAAAGCAAGGTAAGGGTAACGCAAGGCAAGGCACGGTGAGGCAAGGCAAGGCTGATGCACGACAATGCACGGCTAGGCAATGCACGGCCAGGCAAGGAAAGGGTAACGCAAGGCAAGGCACGGTCAGGCGAGGCAAGGCTAAGGCACGACAACGCAAGGCTAGGCAATGCACGGAAGGCAAGCAAAGAGGAACGGAAGGCAAGGAAGGCTAGGGAAAGCAGGGAAAGGCAAGGGTAACGGAAGGAACGGCACGGTAAGTGCAAACAAGACTAAGGCACGACAACACAGGGCTAGGCAATGCAGGGCAAGGCAAGGAAATGGTAACTCAAGGCAAGGCACGGTTTGGGGAGGCAAAGCTAATGCACGACAACGCAACGCTAGGCAGTGCACGGCTAGCCAAGGAAAGAGTAACGGAAGGAAAGGAAGGCAAGGCAAAGCAAGGCAAGGCAAGTGTAACAAAAGGCAAGGCACGGCAAGGGGAAACAAGGCTAAGGAACGGCAACGCACGGCTACGCAATGCACGGCCAGGCAAGGAAAGGGTAACACAAGGCAAGGCACGGTAAGGCAAGACAAGGCTAATGCACGACAACGCACGGCTAGGCAATGCACGGCCAGGCAAGGAAAGGGTAACGCAAGGCAACGCACGGTGAGGCAAGGCAAGGCAAATGCACGACAACGCACGGCTAGGCAATGCACGGCAAGGCAAGGAAAGGGTAACGCAAGGCAAAGCACGGTCAGGCGAGGCAAGGCTAAGGCACGACAACGCAAGGCTAGGCAATGAACGGAAGGCAAGCAAAGAGTAACGGAAGGCAAGGAAGGCAAGGGAAAGCAAGGGAAGGCAAGGGCAACGAAAGGAACGGCACGGTAAGGGGAAACAAAGCTAAGGCACGACAATGCAGGGCTAGGCAATGCACGGCAAGGCAAGGAAAGGGTAACTCAAGGCAAGGCACGGTCAGGCGAGGCAAGGCTAAGGCACGACAACGAGAGGCTAGGCAATGCACGGAAGGCAAGCAAAGAGTAACGGAATGCAAGGTAGGCAAGGGAAAGCAGGGGAAGGCAAGGGTAACGAAAGGAACGGCACGGTAAGGGGAAACAAGGCTAAGGCACGACAATGCAGGGCTAGGCAATGCACGGCAAGGCAAGGAAAGGGTAACGCAAGGCAAAGCACGGTGAGGCAAGACAAGGCAAATGCACGACAACGCACGGCTAGGCAATGCATGGCAAGGCAAGGAAAGGGTAACGCAAGGCAAGGCACGGTAAGGCGCGGCAAGGCTAAGGCACGACAACGCAAGGCTAGGCAATGCACGGCAAGGCAAGGAAAGGGTAACGCAAGGCAAGGCACGGTAAGGCGCGGCAAGGCTAAGGCACGACAACGCAAGGCTAGGCAATAAACGGAAGGCAAGCAAAGAGTAACGGAAGGCAAGGAAGGCAAGGGAAAGCAGGGGAAGGCAAGGGTAACGGAAGGAACGGCACGGTAAGGGGAAACAAGGCTAAGGCACGACAACGCAGGGCTAGCCAATGCACGGCAAGGAAAGGAAAGGGTAACGCAAGGCAAGGCACCGTTACGCGAGGCAAGCCAAAGGAACGACAACGCAGGGCTAGGCAATGAACGGAAGGCAAGCAAAGAGTAACGGAAGGCAAGGAAGGCAAGGGAAAGCAAGGGAAGGCAAGGGCAACGAAAGGAACGGCACGGTAAGGGGAAACAAAGCTAAGGCACGACAATGAAGGGCTAGGCAATGCACGGCAAGGCAAGGAAAGGGTAACGCAAGGCAAAGCACGGTGAGGCAAGACAAGGCAAATGCACGACAACGCACGGCTAGGCAATGCACGGCAAGGCAAGGAAAGGGTAACTCAAGGCAAGGCACGGTCAGGCGAGGCAAGGCTAAGGCACGACAACTCAAGGCTAGGCAATGCACGGAAGGCAAGCAAAGAGTAACGGAAGGCAAGGAAGGCAAGGGAAAGCAGGGGAAGGCAAGGGTAACGAAAGGAACGGCACGGTAAGGGGAAACAAGGCTAAGGCACGACAACACAGGGCTAGGCAATGCAGGGCAAGGCAAGGAAAGGGTAACGCAAGGCAAGGCACGGTTTGGGGAGGAAGGCGAATGCACGACAACGCAAGGCTAGGCAATGCACGGAAGGCAAGCAAAGAGTAACGGAAGGCAAGGAAGGCAAGGGAAAGCAAGGCAAGGCAAGGGTAACAGAAGGAACGGCACGGCAAGGGGAAACAAGGCTAAGGCACGGCAACGCACGGCTAGGCAATGAACGGAAAGGCAAGGACAGGGTAACGCAAGGCAAGGCACGGTGAGTCAAGGCAAGGCTGATGCACGACAACGCACGGCTAGGCAATGCACGGCAAGGCAAGGAAAGGGTAACGCAAGGCAAGGCACGGTCAGGCGAGGCAAGGCTAAGGCACGACAACGCAAGGCTAGGCAATGCACGGCAAGGCAAGGAAAGGGTAACGCAAGGCAAGGCACGGTAAGGCGCGGCAAGGCTAAGGCACGACAACGCAAGGCTAGGCAATAAACGGAAGGCAAGCAAAGAGTAACGGAAGGCAAGGAAGGCAAGGGAAAGCAGGGGAAGGCAAGGGTAACGGAAGGAACGGCACGGTAAGGGGAAACAAGGCTAAGGCACGACAACGCAGGGCTAGCCAATGCACGGCAAGGAAAGGAAAAGGTAACGCAAGGCAAGGCCCCGTTACGCGAGGCAAGGCTAAGGCACGACAACGCAAGGCTAGGCAATGCACGGAAGGCAAGCAAAGAGTAACGGAAGGCAAGGAAGGCAAGGGAAAGCAAGGCAAGGCAAGGGTAACGGAAGGAACGGCACGGCAAGGGATAACAAGGCTAAGGCACGGCAACGCACGGCTAGGCAATGCACGGCAAGGCAAGGAAAGGGTAACGCAAGGCAAGGCACTGTCAGGCGAGGCAAGGCTAAGGCACGACAACGCAAGGCTAGGCAATGCACGGAAGGAAAGCAAAGAGTAACGGAAGGCAAAGAAAGGAAGGGAAAGCAAGGCAAGGTAAGGGTAACACAAGGCAAGGCACGGTGAGGCAAGGCAAGGCTGATGCACGACAACGCACGGCTAGGCAATTCACGGCAAGGCAAGGAAAGGGTAACGCAAGGCAAGGCACGGTCAGGCGAGGCAAGGCTAAGGCACGACAACGCAAGGCTAGGCAATGCACGGAAGGCAAGCAAAGAGGAACGGAAGGCAAGGAAGGCTAGGGAAAGCAGGGAAAGGCAAAGGTAACGGAAGGAACGGCACGGTAAGGGCAAACAAGACTAAGGCCCGACAACACAGGGCTAGGCAATGCAGGGCAAGGCAAGGAAATGGTAACGCAAGGCAAGGCACGGTTTGGGGAGGCAAAGCTAATGCACGACAACGCAAGGCTAGGCAGTGCACGGCTAGGCAAGGAAAGAGTAACGGAAGGAAAGGAAGGCAAGGCAAAGCAAGGCAAGGCAAGTGTAACAAAAGGCAAGGCACGGCAAGGGGAAACAAGGCTAAGGAACGGCAACGCACGGCTACGCAATGCACGGCCAGGCAAGGAAAGGGTAACGCAAGGCAAGGCACGGTAAGGCAAGACAAGGCTAATGCACGACAACGCACGGCTAGGCAATGCACGGCCAGGCAAGGAAAGGGTAACGCAAGGCAAGGCACGGTGAGGCAAGGCAAGGCAAATGCACGACAACGCACGGCTAGGCAATGCACGGCAAGGCAAGGAAAGGGTAACGCAAGGCAAGGCACGGTCAGGCGAGGCAAGGCTAAGGCACGACAACGCAAGGCTAGGCAATGAACGGAAGGCAAGCAAAGAGCAACGGAAGGCAAGGAAGGCAAGGGAAAGCAAGGGAAGGCAAGGGCAACGAAAGGAACGGCACGGTAAGGGGAAACAAAGCTAAGGCACGACAATGCAGGGCTAGGCAATGCACGGCAAGGCAAGGAAAGGGTAACGCAAGGCAAAGCACGGTGAGGCAAGACAAGGCAAATGCACGACAACGCACGGCTAGGCAATGCACGGCAAGGCAAGGAAAGGGTAACACAAGGCAAGGCACGGTCAGGCGAGGCAAGGCTAAGGCACGACAACGCAAGGCTAGGCAATGCACGGAAGGCAAGCAAAGAGTAACGGAAGGCAAGGAAGGCAAGGGAAAGCAGGGGAAGGCAAGGGTAACGAAAGGAACGGCACGGTAAGGGGAAACAAGGCTAAGGCACGACAACACAGGGCTAGGCAATGCAGGGCAAGGCAAGGAAAGGGTAACGCAAGGCAAGGCACGGATTGGGGAGGAAGGCGAATGCACGACATCGCAAGGCTAGGCAATGCACGGAAGGCAAGCAAAGAGTAAGGGAAGGCAAGGAAGGCAAGGGAAAGCAAGGCAAGGCAAGGGTAACAGAAGGAACGGCACGGCAAGGGCAAACAAGGCTAAGGCACGGCAACGCACGGCTAGGCAATGCACGGCAAGGCAAGGAAAGGGTAACGCAAGGCGAGGCACGGTGAGGCAAGGCAAGGATGATGCACGACAACGCACGGCTAGGCAATGCACGGCAAGGCAAGGAAAGGGTAACGCAAGGCAAGGCACGGTCAGGCGAGGCAAGGCTAAGGCACGACAACGCAAGGCTAGGCAATGCACGGCAAGGCAAGGAAAGGGTAACGCAAGGCAAGGCACGGTAAGGCGCGGCAAGGCTAAGGCACGACAACGCAAGGCTAGGCAATAAACGGAAGGCAAGCAAAGAGTAACGGAAGGCAAGAAAGGCAAGGGAAAGCAGGGGAAGGCAAGGGTAACGGAAGGAACGGCACGGTAAGGGGAAACAAGGCTAAGGCACGACAACGCAGGGCTAGCCAATGCACGGCAAGGAAAGGAAAGGGTAACGCAAGGCAAGGCACCGTTACGCGAGGCAAGGCTAAGGCACGACAACGCAAGGCTAGGCAATGCACGGAAGGCAAGCAAAGAGTAACGGAAGGCAAGGAAGGCAAGGGAAAGCAAGGCAAGGCAAGGGTAACGGAAGGAACGGCACGGCAAGGGGAAACAAGTCTAAGGCACGGCAACGCACGGCTAGGCAATACACGGCAAGGCAAGGAAAGGGTAACGCAAGGCAAGGCACTGTTAGGCGAGGCAAGGCTAAGGCACGACAACGCAAGGCTAGGCAATGCACTGATGGAAAGCAAAGAGTAACGGAAGGCAATGAAAGTAAGGGAAAGCAAAGCAAGGTAAGGGTAACGCAAGGCAAGGCACGGTGAGGCAAGGCAAGGCTGATGCACGACAATGCACGGCTAGGCAATGCACGGCCAGGCAAGGAAAGGGTAACGCAAGGCAAGGCACGGTCAGGCGAGGCAAGGCTAAGGCACGACAACACAAGGCTAGGCAATGCACGGAAGGCAAGCAAAGAGGAACGGAAGGCAAGGAAGGCTAGGGAAAGCAGGGAAAGGCAAGGTTAACGGAAGGAACGGCACGGTAAGGGCAAACAAGACTAAGGCACGACAACACAGGGCTACGCAATGCAGGGCAAGGCAAGGAAATGGTAACTCAAGGCAAGGCACGGTTTGGGGAGGCAAAGCTAATGCACGACAACGCAACGCTAGGCAGTGCACGGCTAGGCAAGGAAAGAGTAACGAAAGGAAAGGAAGGCAAGGCAAAGCAAGGCAAGGCAAGTGTAACAAAAGGCAAGGCACGGCAAGGGGAAACAAGGCTAAGGAACGGCAACGCACGGCTACGCAATGCACGGCCAGGCAAGGAAAGGGTAACGCAAGGCAAGGCACGGTAAGGCAAGACAAGGCTAATGCACGACAACGCACGGCTAGGCAATGCACGGCCAGGCAAGGAAAGGGTAACGCAAGGCAACGCACGGTGAGGCAAGGCAAGGCAAATGCACGACAACGCACGGCTAGGCAATGCACGGCAAGGCAAGGAAAGGGTAACGCAAGGCAAAGCACGGTCAGGCGAGGCAAGGCTAAGGCACGACAACGCAAGGCTAGGCAATGAACGGAAGGCAAGCAAAGAGTAACGGAAGGCAAGGAAGGCAAGGGAAAGCAAGGGAAGGCAAGGGCAACGAAAGGAACGGCACGGTAAGGGGAAACAAAGCTAAGGCACGACAATGCAGGGCTAGGCAATGCACGGCAAGGCAAGGAAAGGGTAACTCAAGGCAAGGCACGGTCAGGCGAGGCAAGGCTAAGGCACGACAACGAGAGGCTAGGCAATGCACGGAAGGCAAGCAAAGAGTAACGGAATGCAAGGTAGGCAAGGGAAAGCAGGGGAAGGCAAGGGTAACGAAAGGAACGGCACGGTAAGGGGAAACAAGGCTAAGGCACGGCAACGCACGGCTAGGCAATGCACGGCAAGGCAAGGAAAGGGTAACGCAAGGCAAGGCACGGTGAGGCAAGGCAAGGCTGATGCACGACAACGCACGGCTAGGCAATGCACGGCAAGGAAAGGAAAGGGTAACGCAAGGCAAGGCACCGTTACGCGAGGCAAGGCTTGGGCACGACAACGCAAGGCTAGGCAATGCACGGAAGGCAAGCAAAGAGTAACGGAAGGCAAGGAAGGCAAGGGAAAGCAAGGCAAGGCAAGGGTAACGGAAGGAACGGCACGGCAAGGGGAAACAAGGCTAAGGCACGGCAACGCACGGCTAGGCAATGCACGGCAAGGCAAGCAAAGGGTAACGCAAGGCAAGGCACTGTCAGGCTAGGCAAGGCTAAGGCACGACAACGCAAGGCTAGGCAATGCACGGAAGGAAAGCAAAGAGTAACGGAAGGCAATGAAAGGAAGGGAAAGCAAGGCAAGGTAAGGGTAACGCAAGGCAAGGCACGGTGAGGCAAGGCAAGGCTGATGCACGACAACGCACGGCTAGGCAATGCACGGCAAGGCAAGGAAAGGGTAACGCAAGGCAAGGCACGGTCAGGCGAGGCAAGGCTAAGGCACGACAACGCAAGGCTAGGCAATGCACGGCAAGGCAAGGAAAGGGTAACGCAAGGCAAGGCACGGTAAGGCGCGGCAAGGCTAAGGCACGACAACGCAAGGCTAGGCAATAAACGGAAGGCAAGCAAAGAGTAACGGAAGGCAAGGAAGGCAAGGGAAAGCAAGGCAAGGCAAGGGTAACGGAAGGAACGGCACGGCAAGGGGAAACAAGGCTAAGGCACGGCAACGCACGGCTAGGCAATGCACGGCAAGGCAAGGAAAGGGTAACGCAAGGCAAGGCACTGTCAGGCGAGGCAAGGCTAAGGCACGACAACGCAAGGCTAGGCAATGCACGGAAGGAAAGCAAAGAGTAACGGAAGGCAATGAAAGGAAGGGAAAGCAAGGCAAGGTAAGGGTAACGCAAGGCAAGGCACGGTGAGGCAAGGCAAGGCTTATGCACGACAACGCACGGCTAGGCAATTCACGGCAAGGCAAGGAAAGGGTAACGCAAGGCAAGGCACGGTCAGGCGAGGCAAAGCTAAGGCACGACAACGCAAGGCTAGGCAATGCACGGAAGGCAAGCAAAGAGGAACGGAAGGCAAGGAAGCCTAGGGAAAGCAGGGAAAGGCAAGGGTAACGGAAGGAACGGCACGGTAAGGGCAAACAAGACTAAGGCACGACAACACAGGGCTAGGCAATGCAGGGCAAGGCAAGGAAATGGTAACGCAAGGCAAGGCACGGTTTGGGGAGGCAAAGCTAATGCACGACAACGCAAGGCTAGGCAGTGCACGGCTAGGCAAGGAAAGAGTAACGGAAGGAAAGGAAGGCAAGGCAAAGCAAGGCAAGGCAAGTGTAACAAAAGGCAAGGCACGGCAAGGGGAAACAAGGCTAAGGAACGGCAACGCACGGCTACGCAATCCACGGCCAGGCAAGGAAAGGGTAACGCAAGGCAAGGCACGGTAAGGCAAGACAAGGCTAATGCACGACAACGCACGGCTAGGCAATGCACGGCCAGGCAAGGAAAGGGTAACGCAAGGCAAGGAACGGTGAGGCAAGGCAAGGCAAATGCACGACAACGCACGGCTAGGCAATGCACGGCAAGGCAAGGAAAGGGTAAAGCAAGGCAAGGCACGGTCAGGCGAGGCAAGGCTAAGGCACGACAACGCAAGGCTAGGCAATGCACGGAAGGCAAGCAAAGAGTAACGGAAGGCAAGGAAGGCAAGGGAAAGCAAGGCAAGGCAAGGGCAACGAAAGGAACGGCACGGTAAGGGGAAACAAAGCTAAGGCACGACAATGCAGGGCTAGGCAATGCACGGCAAGGCAAGGAAAGGGTAACGCAAGGCAAAGCACGGTGAGGCAAGACAAGGCAAATGCACGACAACGCACGGCTAGGCAATGCACGGCAAGGCAAGGAAAGGGTAACTCAAGGCAAGGCACGGTCAGGCGAGGCAAGGCTAAGGCACGACAACGCAAGGCTAGGCAATGCACGGAAGGCAAGCAAAGAGTAACGGAAGGCAAGGAAGGCAAGGGAAAGCAGGGGAAGGCAAGGGTAACGAAAGGAACGGCACGGTAAGGGGAAACAAGGCTAAGGCACGAAAACACAGGGCTAGGCAATGCAGGGCAAGGCAAGGAAAGGGTAACGCAAGGCAAGGCACGGTTTGGGGAGGAAGGCGAATGCACGACAACGCAAGGCTAGGCAATGCACGGAAGGCAAGCAAAGAGTAACGGAAGGCAAGGAAGGCAAGGGAAAGCAAGGCAAGGCAAGGGTAACAGAAGGAACGGCACGGCAAGGGGAAACAAGGCTAAGGCACGGCAACGCACGGCTAGGCAATGCACGGCAAGGCAAGGAAAGGGTAACGCAAGGCAAGTCACGGTGAGGCAAGGCAAGGCTGATGCACGACAACGCACGGCTAGGCAATGCATGGCAAGGCAAGGAAAGGGTAACGCAAGGCAAGGCACGGTCAGGCGAGGCATGGCTAAGGCACGACAACGCAAGGCTAGGCAATGCACGGCAAGGCAAGGAAAGGGTAACGCAAGGCAAGGCACGGTAAGGCGCGGCAAGGCTAAGGCACGACAACGCAAGGCTAGGCAGTAAACGGAAGGCAAGCAACGAGTAACGGAAGGCAAGGAAGGCAAGGGAAAGCAGGGGAAGGCAAGGGTAACGGAAGGAACGGCACGGTAAGGGGAAACAAGGCTAAGGCACGACAACGCAGGGCTAGCCAATGCACGGCAAGGAAAGGAAAGGGTAACGCAAGGCAAGGCACCGTAACGCGAGGCAAGGCTAGGGCACGACAACGCAAGGCTAGGCAATGCACGGAAGGCAAGCAAAGAGTAACGGAAGGCAAGGAAGGGAAGGGAAAGCAAGGCAAGGCAAGGGTAACGGAAGGAACGGCACGGCAAGGGGAAACAAGGCTAAGGCACGGCAACGCACGGCTAGGCAATGCACGGCAAGGCAAGGAAAGGGTAACGCAAGGCAAGGCACTGTCAGGCGAGGCAAGGCTAAGGCACGACAACGCAAGGCTAGGCAATGCACTGAAGGAAAGCAAAGAGTAACGGAAGGCAATGAAAGGAAGGGAAAGCAAGGCAAGGTAAGGGTAACGCAAGGCAAGGCACGGTGAGGCAAGGCAAGGCTTATGCACGACAACGGACGGCTAGGCAATTCACGGCAAGGCAAGGAAAGGGTAACGCAAGGCAAGGCACGGTCAGGCGAGGCAAAGCTAAGGCACGACAACGCAAGGCTAGGCAATGCACGGAAGGCAAGCAAAGAGGAACGGAAGGCAAGGAAGCCTAGGGAAAGCAGGGAAAGGCAAGGGTAACGGAAGGAACGGCACGGTAAGGGCAAACAAGACTAAGGCACGACAACACAGGGCTAGGCAATGCAGGGCAAGGCAAGGAAATGGTAACGCAAGGCAAGGCACGGTTTGGGGAGGCAAAGCTAATGCACGACAAAGCAAAGGCTAGGCAGTGCACGGCTAGGCAAGGAAAGAGTAACGGAAGGAAAAGAAGGCAAGGCAAAGCAAGGCAAGGCAAGTGTAACAAAAGGCAAGGCACGGCAAGGGGAAACAAGGCTAAGGAACGGCAACGCACGGCTACGCAATGCACGGCCAGGCAAGGAAAGGGTAACGCAAGGCAAGGCACGGTAAGGCAAGACAAGGCTAATGCACGACAACGCACGGTTAGGCAATGCACGGCCAGGCAAGGAAAGGGTAACGCAAGGCAAGGAACGGTGAGGCAAGGCAAGGCAAATGCACGACAACGCACGGCTAGGCAATGCACGGCAAGGCAAGGAAAGGGTAACTCAAGGCAAGGCACGGTCAGGCGAGGCCAGGCTAAGGCACGACAACGCAAGGCTAGGCAATGCACGGAAGGCAAGCAAAGAGTAACGGAAGGCAAGGAAGGCAAGGGAAAGCAGGGGAAGGCAAGGGTAACGAAAGGAACGGCACGGTAAGGGGAAACAAGGCTAAGGCACGACAACACAGGGCTAGGCAATGCACGGCAAGGCAAGGAAAGGGTAACGCAAGGCAAGGCACGGTGAAGCAAGGCAAGGCTGATGCACGACAACGCACGGCTAGGCAATGCACGGCAAGGCAAGGAAAGGGTAACGCAAGGCAAGGCACGGTCAGGCGAGGCAAGGCTAAGGCACGACAACGCAAGGCCAGGCAATGCACGGCAAGGCAAGGAAAGGGTAACGCAAGGCAAGGCACGGTAAGGCGCGGCAAGGCTAAGGCACGACAACGCAAGGCTAGGCAATAAACGGAAGGCAAGCAAAGAGTAACGGAAGGCAAGGAAGGCAAGGGAAAGCAGGGGAAGGCAAGGGTAACGGAAGGAACGGCACGGTAAGGGGAAACAAGGCTAAGGCACGACAACGCAGGGCTAGCCAATGCACGGCAAGGAAAGGAAAGGGTAACGCAAGGCAAGGCACCGTTACGCGAGGCAAGCCAAAGGCACGACAACGCAGGGCTAGGCAATGAACGGAAGGCAAGCAAAGAGTAACGGAAGGCAAGGAAGGCAAGGGAAAGCAAGGGAAGGCAAGGGCAACGAAAGGAACTGCACGGTAAGGGGAAACAAAGCTAAGGCACGACAATGCAGGGCTAGGCAATGCACGGCAAGGCAAGGAAAGGGTAACGCAAGGCAAAGCACGGTGAGGCAAGACAAGGCAAATGCACGAAAACGCACGGCTAGGCAATGCACGGCAAGGCAAGGAAAGGGTAACTCAAGGCAAGGCACGGTCAGGCGAGGCAAGGCTAAGGCACGACAACTCAAGGCTAGGCAATGCACGGAAGGCAAGCAAAGAGTAACGGAAGGCAAGGAAGGCAAGGGAAAGCAGGGGAAGGCAAGGGTAACGAAAGGAACGGCACGGTAAGGGGAAACAAGCCTAAGGCACGACAACACAGGGCTAGGCAATGCAGGGCAAGGCAAGGAAAGGGTAACGCAAGGCAAGGCACGGTTTGGGGAGGAAGGCGAATGCACGACAACGCAAGGCTAGGCAATGCACGGAAGGCAAGCAAAGAGTAACGGAAGGCAAGGAAGGCAAGGGAAAGCAAGGCAAGGCAAGGGTAACAGAAGGAACGGCACGGCAAGGGGAAACAAGGCTAAGGCACGGCAACGCACGGCTAGGCAATGAACGGAAAGGCAAGGAAAGGGTAACGCAAGGCAAGGCACGGTGAGTCAAGGCAAGGCTGATGCACGACAACGCACGGCTAGGCAATGCACGGCAAGGCAAGGAAAGGGTAACGCAAGGCAAGGCACGGTCAGGCGAGGCAAGGCTAAGGCACGACAACGCAAGGCTAGGCAATGCACGGCAAGGCAAGGAAAGGGTAACGGAAGGCAAGGCACGGTAAGGCGCGGCAAGGCTAAGGCACGACAACGCAAGGCTAGGCAATAAACGGAAGGCAAGCAAGGAGTAACGGAAGGCAAGGAAGGCAAGGGAAAGCAGGGGAAGGCAAGGGTAACGGAAGGAACGGCACGGTAAGGGGAAACAAGGCTAAGGCACGACAACGCAGGGCTAGCCAATGCACGGCAAGGAAAGGAAAAGGTAACGCAAGGCAAGGCCCCGTTACGCGAGGCAAGGCTAAGGCACGACAACGCAAGGCTAGGCAATGCACGGAAGGCAAGCAAAGAGTAACGGAAGGCAAGGAAGGCAAGGGAAAGCAAGGCAAGGCAAGGGTAACGGAAGGAACGGCACGGCAAGGGATAACAAGGCTAAGGCACGGCAACGCACGGCTAGGCAATGCACGGCAAGGCAAGGAAAGGGTAACGCAAGGCAAGGCACTGTCAGGCGAGGCAAGGCTAAGGCACGACAACGCAAGGCTAGGCAATGCACGGAAGGAAAGCAAAGAGTAACGGAAGGCAATGAAAGGAAGGGAAAGCAAGGCAAGGTAAGGGTAACACAAGGCAAGGCACGGTGAGGCAAGGAAAGGCTGATGCACGACAACGCACGGCTAGGCAATTCACGGCAAGGCAAGGAAAGGGTAACGCAAGGCAAGGCACGGTCAGGCGAGGCAAGGCTAAGGCACGACAACGCAATGCTAGGCAATGCACGGAAGGCAAGCAAAGAGGAACGGAAGGCAAGGAAGGCTAGGGAAAGCAGGGAAAGGCAAAGGTAACGGAAGGAACGGCACGGTAAGGGCAAACAAGACTAAGGCACGACAACACAGGGCTAGGCAATGCAGGGCAAGGCAAGGAAATGGTAACGCAAGGCAAGGCACGGTTTGGGGAGGCAAAGCTAATGCACGACAACGCAAGGCTAGGCAGTGCACGGCTAGGCAAGGAAAGAGTAACGGAAGGAAAGGAAGGCAAGGCAAAGCAAGGCAAGGCAAGTGTAACAAAAGGCAAGGCACGGCAAGGGGAAACAAGGCTAAGGAACGGCAACGCACGGCTACGCAATGCACGGCCAGGCAAGGAAAGGGTAACGCAAGGCAAGGCACGGTAAGGCAAGAAGGCTAATGCACGACAACGCACGGCTAGGCAATGCACGGCCAGGCAAGGAAAGGGTAACGCAAGGCAAGGCACGGTGAGGCAAGGCAAGGCAAATGCACGACAACGCACGGCTAGGCAATGCACGGCAAGGCAAGGAAAGGGTAACGCAAGGCAAGGCACGGTCAGGCGAGGCAAGGCTAAGGCACGACAACGCAAGGCTAGGCAATGAACGGAAGGCAAGCAAAGAGCAACGGAAGGCAAGGAAGGCAAGGGAAAGCAAGGGAAGGCAAGGGCAACGAAAGGAACGGCACGGTAAGGGGAAACAAAGCTAAGGCACGACAATGCAGGGCTAGGCAATGCACGGCAAGGCAAGGAAAGAGTAACGCAAGGCAAAGCACGGTGAGGCAAGACAAGGCAAATGCACGACAACGCACGGCTAGGCAATGCACGGCAAGGCAAGGAAAGGGTAACACAAGGCAAGGCACGGTCAGGCGAGGCAAGGCTAAGGCACGACAACGCAAGGCTAGGCAATGCACGGAAGGCAAGCAAAGAGTAACGGAAGGCAAGGAAGGCAAGGGAAAGCAGGGGAAGGCAAGGGTAACGAAAGGAACGGCACGGTAAGGGGAAACAAGGCTAAGGCACGACAACACAGGGCTAGGCAATGCAGGGCAAGGCAAGGAAAGGGTAACGCAAGGCAAGGCACGGTTTGGGGAGGAAGGCGAATGCACGACATCGCAAGGCTAGGCAATGCACGGAAGGCAAGCAAAGAGTAACGGAAGGCAAGGAAGGCAAGGGAAAGCAAGGCAAGGCAAGGGTAACAGAAGGAACGGCACGGCAAGGGCAAACAAGGCTAAGGCACGGCAACGCACGGCTAGGCAATGCACGGCAAGGCAAGGAAAGGGTAACGCAAGGCAAGGCACGGTGAGGCAAGGCAAGGCTGATGCACGACAACGCACGGCTAGGCAATGCACGGCAAGGCAAGGAAAGGGTAACGCAAGGCAAGGCACGGTCAGGCGAGGCAAGGCTAAGGCACGACAACGCAAGGCTAGGCAATGCACGGCAAGGCAAGGAAAGGGTAACGCAAGGCAAGGCACGGTAAGGCGCGGCAAGGCTAAGTCACGACAACGCAAGGCTAGGCAATAAACGGAAGGCAAGCAAAGAGTAACGGAAGGCAAGGAAGGCAAGGGAAAGCAGGGGAAGGCAAGGGTAACGGAAGGAACGGCACGGTAAGGGGAAACAAGGCTAAGGCACGACAACGCAGGGCTAGCCAATGCACGGCAAGGAAAGGAAAGGGTAACGCAAGGCAAGGCACCGTTACGCGAGGCAAGGCTAAGGCACGACAACGGAAGGCTAGGCAATGCACGGAAGGCAAGCAAAGAGTAACGGAAGGCAAGGAAGGCAAGGGAAAGCAAGGCAAGGCAAGGGTAACGGAAGGAACGGCACGGCAAGGGGAAACAAGTCTAAGGCACGGCAACGCACGGCTAGGCAATACACGGCAAGGCAAGGAAAGGGTAACGCAAGGCAAGGCACTGTTAGGCGAGGCAAGGCTAAGGCACGACAACGCAAGGCTAGGCAATGCACGGATGGAAAGCAAAGAGTAACGGAAGGCAATGAAAGTAAGGGAAAGCAAAGCAAGGTAAGGGTAACGCAAGGCTAGGCACGGTGAGGCAAGGCAAGGCTGATGCACGACAATGCACGGCTAGGCAATGCACGGCCAGGCAAGGAAAGGGTAACGCAAGGCAAGGCACGGTCAGGCGAGGCAAGGCTAAGGCACGACAACGCAAGGCTAGGCAATGCACGGAAGGCAAGCAAAGAGGAACGGAAGGCAAGGAAGGCTAGGGAAAGCAGGGAAAGGCAAGGGTAACGGAAGGAACGGCACGGTAAGTGCAAACAAGACTAAGGCACGACAACACAGGGCTAGGCAATGCACGGCAAGGCAAGGAAAGGGTAACTCAAGGCAAGGCACGGTCAGGCGAGGCAAGGCTAAGGCACGACAACGAGAGGCTAGGCAATGCACGGAAGGCAAGCAAAGAGTAACGGAATGCAAGGTAGGCAAGGGAAAGCAGGGGAAGGCAAGGGTAACGAAAGGAACGGCACGGTAAGGGGAAACAAGGCTAAGGCACGACAATGCAGGGCTAGGCAATGCACGGCAAGGCAAGGAAAGGGTAACGCAAGGCAAAGCACGGTGAGGCAAGACAAGGCAAATGCACGACAACGCACGGCTAGGCAATGCATGGCAAGGCAAGGAAAGGGTAACGCAAGGCAAGGCACGGTAAGCCGCGGCAAGGCTAAGGCACGACAACGCAAGGCTAGGCAATGCACGGCAAGGCAAGGAAAGGGTAACGCAAGGCAAGGCACGGTAAGGCGCGGCAAGGCTAAGGCACGACAACGCAAGGCTAGGCAATAAACGGAAGGCAAGCAAAGAGTAACGGAAGGCAAGGAAGGCAAGGGAAAGCAGGGGAAGGCAAGGGTAACGGAAGGAACGGCACGGTAAGGGGAAACAAGGCTAAGGCACGACAACGCAGGGCTAGCCAATGCACGGCAAGGAAAGGAAAGGGTAACGCAAGGCAAGGCACCGTTACGCGAGGCAAGCCAAAGGCACGACAACGCAGGGCTAGGCAATGAACGGAAGGCAAGCAAAGAGTAACGGAAGGCAAGGAAGGCAAGGGAAAGCAAGGGAAGGAAAGGGCAACGAAAGGAACGGCACGGTAAGGGGAAACAAAGCTAAGGCACGACAATGAAGGGCTAGGCAATGCACGGCAAGGCAAGGAAAGGGTAACGCAAGGCAAAGCACGGTGAGGCAAGACAAGGCAAATGCACGACAACGCACGGCTAGGCAATGCACGGCAAGGCAAGGAAAGGGTAACTCAAGGCAAGGCACGGTCAGGCGAGGCAAGGCTAAGGCACGACAACTCAAGGCTAGGCAATGCACGGAAGGCAAGCAAAGAGTAACGGAAGGCAAGGAAGGCAAGGGAAAGCAGGGGAAGGCAAGGGTAACGAAAGGAACGGCACGGTAAGGGGAAACAAGGCTAAGGCACGACAACACAGGGCTAGGCAATGCAGGGCAAGGCAAGGAAAGGGTAACGCAAGGCAAGGCACGGTTTGGGGAGGAAGGCGAATGCACGACAACGCAAGGCTAGGCAATGCACGGAAGGCAAGCAAAGAGTAACGGAAGGCAAGGAAGGCAAGGGAAAGCAAGGCAAGGCAAGGGTAACAGAAGGAACGGCACGGCAAGGGGAAACAAGGCTAAGGCACGGCAACGCACGGCTAGGCAATGAACGGAAAGGCAAGGACAGGGTAACGCAAGGCAAGGCACGGTGAGTCAAGGCAAGGCTGATGCACGACAACGCACGGCTAGGCAATGCACGGCAAGGCAAGGAAAGGGTAACGCAAGGCAAGGCACGGTCAGGCGAGGCAAGGCTAAGGCACGACAACGCAAGGCTAGGCAATGCACGGCAAGGCAAGGAAAGGGTAACGCAAGGCAAGGCACGGTAAGGCGCGGCAAGGCTAAGGCACGACAACGCAAGGCTAGGCAATAAACGGAAGGCAAGCAAAGAGTAACGGAAGGCAAGGAAGGCAAGGGAAAGCAGGGGAAGGCAAGGGTAACGGAAGGAACGGCACGGTAAGGGGAAACAAGGCTAAGGCACGACAACGCAGGGCTAGCCAATGCACGGCAAGGAAAGGAAAAGGTAACGCAAGGCAAGGCCCCGTTACGCGAGGCAAGGCTAAGGCACGACAACGCAAGGCTAGGCAATGCACGGAAGGCAAGCAAAGAGTAACGGAAGGCAAGGAAGGCAAGGGAAAGCAAGGCAAGGCAAGGGTAACGGAAGGAACGGCACGGCAAGGGATAACAAGGCTAAGGCACGGCAACGCACGGCTAGGCAATGCACGGCAAGGCAAGGAAAGGGTAACGCAAGGCAAGGCACTGTCAGGCGAGGCAAGGCTAAGGCACGACAACGCAAGGCTAGGCAATGCACGGAAGGAAAGCAAAGAGTAACGGAAGGCAATGAAAGGAAGGGAAAGCAAGGCAAGGTAAGGGTAACACAAGGCAAGGCACGGTGAGGCAAGGCAAGGCTGATGCACGACAACGCACGGCTAGGCAATTCACGGCAAGGCAAGGAAAGGGTAACGCAAGGCAAGGCACGGTCAGGCGAGGCAAGGCTAAGGCACGACAACGCAAGGCTAGGCAATGCACGGAAGGCAAGCAAAGAGGAACGGAAGGCAAGGAAGGCTAGGGAAAGCAGGGAAAGGCAAAGGTAACGGAAGGAACGGCACGGTAAGGGCAAACAAGACTAAGGCCCGACAACACAGGGCTAGGCAATGCAGGGCAAGGCAAGGAAATGGTAACGCAAGGCAAGGCACGGTTTGGGGAGGCAAAGCTAATGCACGACAACGAAAGGCTAGGCAGTGCACGGCTAGGCAAGGAAAGAGTAACGGAAGGAAAGGAAGGCAAGGCAAAGCAAGGCAAGGCAAGTGTAACAAAAGGCAAGGCACGGCAAGGGGAAACAAGGCTAAGGAACGGCAACGCACGGCTACGCAATGCACGGCCAGGCAAGGAAAGGGTAACGCAAGGCAAGGCACGGTAAGGCAAGACAAGGCTAATGCACGACAACGCACGGCTAGGCAATGCACGGCCAGGCAAGGAAAGGGTAACGCAAGGCAACGCACGGTGAGGCAAGGCAAGGCAAATGCACGACAACGCACGGCTAGGCAATGCACGGCAAGGCAAGGAAAGGGTAACGCAAGGCAAAGCACGGTCAGGCGAGGCAAGGCTAAGGCACGACAACGCAAGGCTAGGCAATGAACGGAAGGCAAGCAAAGAGTAACGGAAGGCAAGGAAGGCAAGGGAAAGCAAGGGAAGGCAAGGGCAACGAAAGGAACGGCACGGTAAGGGGAAACAAAGCTAAGGCACGACAATGCAGGGCTAGGCAATGCACGGCAAGGCAAGGAAAGGGTAACTCAAGGCAAGGCACGGTCAGGCGAGGCAAGGCTAAGGCACGACAACGAGAGGCTAGGCAATGCACGGAAGGCAAGCAAAGAGTAACGGAATGCAAGGTAGGCAAGGGAAAGCAGGGGAAGGCAAGGGTAACGAAAGGAACGGCACGGTAAGGGGAAACAAGGCTAAGGCACGACAACACAGGGCTAGGCAATGCAGGGCAAGGCAAATAAAGGGTAACGCAAGGCAAGGCACGTTTTGGGGAGGAAGGCTAATGCACGACAATGCAAGGCTAGGCAATGCACGGAAGGCAAGCAAAGAGTAACGGAAGGCAAGGAAGGCAAGGGAAAGCAAGGCAAGGCAAGGGTAACAGAAAGAACGGCACGGCAAGGGGAAACAAGGCTAAGGCACGGCAACGCACGGCTAGGCAATGCACGGCAAGGCAAGGAAAGGGTAACGCAAGGCAAGGCACGGTGAGGCAAGGCAAGGCTGATGCACGACAACGCACGGCTAGGCAATGCACGGCAAGGAAAGGAAAGGGTAACGCAAGGCAAGGCACCGTTACGCGAGGCAAGGCTTGGGCACGACAACGCAAGGCTAGGCAATGCACGGAAGGCAAGCAAAGAGTAACGGAAGGCAAGGAAGGCAAGGGAAAGCAAGGCAAGGCAAGGGTAACGGAAGGAACGGCACGGCAAGGGGAAACAAGGCTAAGGCACGGCAACGCACGGCTAGGCAATGCACGGCAAGGCAAGCAAAGGGTAACGCAAGGCAAGGCACTGTCAGGCTAGGCAAGGCTAAGGCACGACAACGCAAGGCTAGGCAATGCACGGAAGGAAAGCAAAGAGTAACGGAAGGCAATGAAAGGAAGGGAAAGCAAGGCAAGGTAAGGGTAACGCAAGGCAAGGCACGGTGAGGCAAGGCAAGGCTGATGCACGACAACGCACGGCTAGGCAATGCACGGCAAGGCAAGGAAAGGGTAACGCAAGGCAAGGCACGGTCAGGCGAGGCAAGGCTAAGGCACGACAACGCAAGGCTAGGCAATGCACGGCAAGGCAAGGAAAGGGTAACGCAAGGCAAGGCACGGTAAGGCGCGGCAAGGCTAAGGCACGACAACGCAAGGCTAGGCAATAAACGGAAGGCAAGCAAAGAGTAACGGAAGGCAAGGAAGGCAAGGGAAAGCAAGGCAAGGCAAGGGTAACGGAAGGAACGGCACGGCAAGGGGAAACAAGTCTAAGGCACGGCAACGCACGGCTAGGCAATACACGGCAAGGCAAGGAAAGGGTAACGCAAGGCAAGGCACTGTTAGGCGAGGCAAGGCTAAGGCACGACAACGCAAGGCTAGGCAATGCACTGATGGAAAGCAAAGAGTAACGGAAGGCAATGAAAGTAAGGGAAAGCAAAGCAAGGTAAGGGTAACGCAAGGCAAGGCACGGTGAGGCAAGGCAAGGCTGATGCACGACAATGCACGGCTAGGCAATGCACGGCCAGGCAAGGAAAGGGTAACGCAAGGCAAGGCACGGTCAGGCGAGGCAAGGCTAAGGCACGACAACACAAGGCTAGGCAATGCACGGAAGGCAAGCAAAGAGGAACGGAAGGCAAGGAAGGCTAGGGAAAGCAGGGAAAGGCAAGGTTAACGGAAGGAACGGCACGGTAAGGGCAAACAAGACTAAGGCACGACAACACAGGGCTAGGCAATGCAGGGCAAGGCAAGGAAATGGTAACTCAAGGCAAGGCACGGTTTGGGGAGGCAAAGCTAATGCACGACAACGCAACGCTAGGCAGTGCACGGCTAGGCAAGGAAAGAGTAACGAAAGGAAAGGAAGGCAAGGCAAAGCAAGGCAAGGCAAGTGTAACAAAAGGCAAGGCACGGCAAGGGGAAACAAGGCTAAGGAACGGCAACGCACGGCTACGCAATGCACGGCCAGGCAAGGAAAGGGTAACGCAAGGCAAGGCACGGTAAGGCAAGACAAGGCTAATGCACGACAACGCACGGCTAGGCAATGCACGGCCAGGCAAGGAAAGGGTAACGCAAGGCAACGCACGGTGAGGCAAGGCAAGGCAAATGCACGACAACGCACGGCTAGGCAATGCACGGCAAGGCAAGGAAAGGGTAACGCAAGGCAAAGCACGGTCAGGCGAGGCAAGGCTAAGGCACGACAACGCAAGGCTAGGCAATGAACGGAAGGCAAGCAAAGAGTAACGGAAGGCAAGGAAGGCAAGGGAAAGCAAGGGAAGGCAAGGGCAACGAAAGGAACGGCACGGTAAGGGGAAACAAAGCTAAGGCACGACAATGCAGGGCTAGGCAATGCACGGCAAGGCAAGGAAAGGGTAACTCAAGGCAAGGCACGGTCAGGCGAGGCAAGGCTAAGGCACGACAACGAGAGGCTAGGCAATGCACGGAAGGCAAGCAAAGAGTAACGGAATGCAAGGTAGGCAAGGGAAAGCAGGGGAAGGCAAGGGTAACGAAAGGAACGGCACGGTAAGGGGAAACAAGGCTAAGGCACGACAACACAGGGCTAGGCAATGCAGGGCAAGGCAAATAAAGGGTAACGCAAGGCAAGGCACGGTTTGGGGAGGAAGGCTAATGCACGACAATGCAAGGCTAGGCAATGCACGGAAGGCAAGCAAAGAGTAACGGAAGGCAAGGAAGGCAAGGGAAAGCAAGGCAAGGCAAGGGTAACAGAAAGAACGGCACGGCAAGGGGAAACAAGGCTAAGGCACGGCAACGCACGGCTAGGCAATGCACGGCAAGGCAAGGAAAGGGTAACGCAAGGCAAGGCACGGTGAGGCAAGGCAAGGCTGATGCACGACAACGCACGGCTAGGCAATGCACGGCAAGGAAAGGAAAGGGTAACGCAAGGCAAGGCACCGTTACGCGAGGCAAGGCTTGGGCACGACAACGCAAGGCTAGGCAATGCACGGAAGGCAAGCAAAGAGTAACGGAAGGCAAGGAAGGCAAGGGAAAGCAAGGCAAGGCAAGGGTAACGGAAGGAACGGCACGGCAAGGGGAAACAAGGCTAAGGCACGGCAACGCACGGCTAGGCAATGCACGGCAAGGCAAGCAAAGGGTAACGCAAGGCAAGGCACTGTCAGGCTAGGCAAGGCTAAGGCACGACAACGCAAGGCTAGGCAATGCACGGAAGGAAAGCAAAGAGTAACGGAAGGCAATGAAAGGAAGGGAAAGCAAGGCAAGGTAAGGGTAACGCAAGGCAAGGCACGGTGAGGCAAGGCAAGGCTGATGCACGACAACGCACGGCTAGGCAATGCACGGCAAGGCAAGGAAAGGGCAACGCAAGGCAAGGCACGGTCAGGCGAGGCAAGGCTAAGGCACGACAACGCAAGGCTAGGCAATGCACGGCAAGGCAAGGAAAGGGTAACGCAAGGCAAGGCACGGTAAGGCGCGGCAAGGCTAAGGCACGACAACGCAAGGCTAGGCAATAAACGGAAGGCAAGCAAAGAGTAACGGAAGGCAAGGAAGGCAAGGGAAAGCAGGGGAAGGCAAGGGTAACGGAAGGAACGGCACGGTAAGGGGAAACAAGGCTAAGGCACGACAACGCAGGGCTAGCCAATGCACGGCAAGGAAAGGAAAGGGTAACGCAAGGCAAGGCACCGTTACGCGAGGCAAGGCTAAGGCACGACAACGCAAGGCTAGGCAATGCACGGAAGGCAAGCAAAGAGTAACGGAAGGCAAGGAAGGCAAGGGAAAGCAAGGCAAGGCAAGGGCAACGAAAGGAACGGCACGGTAAGGGGAAACAAAGCTAAGGCACGAAAATGCAGGGCTAGGCAATGCACGGCAAGGCAAGGAAAGGGTAACGCAAGGCAAAGCACGGTGAGGCAAGACAAGGCAAATGCACGACAACGCACGGCTAGGCAATGCAGGGCAAGGCAAGGAAAGGGTAACGCAAGGCAAGGCACGGTTTGGGGAGGAAGGCGAATGCACGACAACGCAAGGCTAGGCAATGCACGGAAGGCAAGCAAAGAGTAACGGAAGGCAAGGAAGGCAAGGGAAAGCAAGGCAAGGCAAGGGTAACAGAAGGAACGGCACGGCAAGGGGAAACAAGGCTAAGGCACGGCAACGCACGGCTAGGCAATGCACGGCAAGGCAAGGAAAGGGTAACGCAAGGCAAGGCACGGTGAGGCAAGGCAAGGCTGATGCACGACAACGCACGGCTAGGCAATGTACGGCAAGGCAAGGAAAGGGTAACGCAAGGCAAGGCACGGTCAGGCGAGGCATGGCTAAGGCACGACAACGCAAGGCTAGGCAATGCACGGCAAGGCAAGGAAAGGGTAACTCAAGGCAAGGCACGGTCAGGCGAGGCAAGGCTAAGGCACGACAACGCAAGGCTAGGCAATGCACGGAAGGCAAGCAAAGAGTAACGGAAGGCAAGGAAGGCAAGGGAAAGCAGGGGAAGGCAAGGGTAACGAAAGGAACGGCACGGTAAGGGGAAACAAGGCTAAGGCACGACAACACAGGGCTAGGCAATGCACGGCAAGGCAAGGAAAGGGTAACGCAAGGCAAGGCACGGTGAAGCAAGGCAAGGCTGATGCACGACAACGCACGGCTAGGCAATGCACGGCAAGGCAAGGAAAGGGTAACGCAAGGCAAGGCACGTTCAGGCGAGGCAAGGCTAAGGCACGACAACGCAAGGCTAGGCAATGCACGGCAAGGCAAGGAAAGGGTAACGCAAGGCAAGGCACGGTAAGGCGCGGCAAGGCTAAGGCACGACAACGCAAGGCTAGGCAATAAACGGAAGGCAAGCAAAGAGTAACGGAAGGCAAGGAAGGCAAGGGAAAGCAGGGGAAGGCAAGGGTAACGGAAGGAACGGCACGGTAAGGGGAAACAAGGCTAAGGCACGACAACGTAGGGCTAG
Organism: Macrotis lagotis; assembly: GCF_037893015.1. Taxonomy (NCBI): domain Eukaryota; kingdom Metazoa; phylum Chordata; class Mammalia; order Peramelemorphia; family Peramelidae; genus Macrotis; species Macrotis lagotis. The sequence goes on from NW_027421977.1 coordinate 355,255, forward strand.
CCAATGCACGGCAAGGAAAGGAAAGGGTAACGCAAGGCAAGGCACCGTTACGCGAGGCAAGGCTAGGGCACGACAACGCAAGGCTAGGCAATGCACGGAAGGCAAGCAAAGAGTAACGGAAGGCAAGGAAGGCAAGGGAAAGCAAGGCAAGGCAAGGGTAACGGAAGGAACGGCACGGCAAGGGGAAACAAGGCTAAGGCACGGCAACGCACGGCTAGGCAATGCACGGCAAGGCAAGGAAAGGGTAACGCAAGGCAAGGCACTGTCAGGCGAGGCAAGGCTAAGGCACGACAACGCAAGGCTAGGCAATGCACGGAAGGAAAGCAAAGAGTAACGGAAGGCAATGAAAGGAAGGGAAAGCAAGGCAAGGTAAGGGTAACGCAAGGCAAGGCACGGTGAGGCAAGGCAAGGCTGATGCACGACAACGCACGGCTAGGCAATTCACGGCAAGGCAAGGAAAGGGTAACGCAAGGCAAGGCACGGTCAGGCGAGGCAAGGCTAAGGCACGACAACGCAAGGCTAGGCAATGCACGGAAGGCAAGCAAAGAGGAACGGAAGGCAAGGAAGGCTAGGGAAAGCAGGGAAAGGCAAGGGTAACGGAAGGAACGGCACGGTAAGGGCAAACAAGACTAAGGCACGACAACACAGGGCTAGGTAATGCAGGGCAAGGCAAGGAAATGGTAACGCAAGGCAAGGCACGGTTTGGGGAGGCAAAGCTAATGCACGACAACGCAAGGCTAGGCAGTGCACGGCTAGGCAAGGAAAGAGTAACGGAAGGAAAGGAAGGCAAGGCAAAGCAAGGCAAGGCAAGTGTAACAAAAGGGAAGGCACGGCAAGGGGAAACAAGGCTAAGGAACGGCAACGCACGGCTACGCAATCCACGGCCAGGCAAGGAAAGGGTAACGCAAGGCAAGGCACGGTAAGGCAAGACAAGGCTAATGCACGACAACGCACGGCTAGGCAATGCACGGCCAGGCAAGGAAAGGGTAACGCAAGGCAAGGAACGGTGAGGCAAGGCAAGGCAAATGCACGACAACGCACGGCTAGGCAATGCACGGCAAGGCAAGGAAAGGGTAACGCAAGGCAAGGCACGGTCAGGCGAGGCAAGGCTAAGGCACGACAACGCAAGGCTAGGCAATGCACGGAAGGCAAGCAAAGAGTAACGGAAGGCAAGGAAGGCAAGGGAAAGCAAGGCAAGGCAAGGGCAACGAAAGGAACGGCACGGTAAGGAGAAACAAAGCTAAGGCACGACAATGCAGGGCTAGGCAATGCACGGCAAGGCAAGGAAAGGGTAACGCAAGGCAAAGCACGGTGAGGCAAGACAAGGCAAATGCACGACAACGCACGGCTAGGCAATGCACGGCAAGGCAAGGAAAGGGTAACTCAAGGCAAGGCACGGTCAGGCGAGGCAAGGCTAAGGCACGACAACGCAAGGCTAGGCAATGCACGGAAGGCAAGCAAAGAGTAACGGAAGGCAAGGAAGGCAAGGGAAAGCAGGGGAAGGCAAGGGTAACGAAAGGAACGGCACGGTAAGGGGAAACAAGGCTAAGGCACGAAAACACAGGGCTAGGCAAGGAAAGGGTAACGCAAGGCAAGGCACGGTTTGGGGAGGAAGGCGAATGCACGACAACGCAAGGCTAGGCAATGCACGGAAGGCAAGCAAAGAGTAACGGAAGGCAAGGAAGGCAAGGGAAAGCAAGGCAAGGCAAGGGTAACAGAAGGAACGGCACGGCAAGGGGAAAGAAGGCTAAGGCACTGCAACGCACGGCTAGGCAATGCACGGCAAGGCAAGGAAAGGGTAACGCAAGGCAAGGCACGGTGAGGCAAGGCAAGGCTGATGCACGACAACGCACGGCTAGGCAATGCACGGCAAGGCAAGGAAAGGGTAACGCAAGGCAAGGCACGGTCAGGCGAGGCATGGCTAAGGCACGACAACGCAAGGCTAGGCAATGCACGGCAAGGCAAGGAAAGGGTAACGGAAGGCAAGGCACGGTAAGGCGCGGCAAGGCTAAGGCACGACAACGCAAGGCTAGGCAGTAAACGGAAGGCAAGCAACGAGTAACGGAAGGCAAGGAAGGCAAGGGAAAGCAGGGGAAGGCAAGGGTAACGGAAGGAACGGCACGGTAAGGGGAAACAAGGCTAAGGCACGACAACGCAGGGCTAGCCAATGCACGGCAAGGAAAGGAAAGGGTAACGCAAGGCAAGGCACCGTTACGCGAGGCAAGGCTAGGGCACGACAACGCAAGGCTAGGCACTGCACGGAAGGCAAGCAAAGAGTAACGGAAGGCAAGGAAGGGAAGGGAAAGCAAGGCAAGGCAAGGGTAACGGAAGGAACGGCACGGCAAGGGGAAACAAGGCTAAGGCACGGCAACGCACGGCTAGGCAATGCACGGCAAGGCAAGGAAAGGGTAACGCAAGGCAAGACACTGTCAGGCGAGGCAAGGCTAAGGCACGACAACGCAAGGCTAGGCAATGCACGGAAGGAAAGCAAAGAGTAACGGAAGGCAATGAAAGGAAGGGAAAGCAAGGCAAGGTAAGGGTAACGCAAGGCAAGGCACGGTGAGGCAAGGCAAGGCTTATGCACGACAACGCACGGCTAGGCAATTCACGGCAAGGCAAGGAAAGGGTAACGCAAGGCAAGGCACGGTCAGGCGAGGCAAGGCTAAGGCACGACAACGCAAGGCTAGGCAATGCACGGAAGGCAAGCAAAGAGGAACGGAAGGCAAGGAAGCCTAGGGAAAGCAGGGAAAGGCAAGGGTAACGGAAGGAACGCCACGGTAAGGGCAAACAAGACTAAGGCACGACAACACAGGGCTAGGCAATGCAGGGCAAGGCAAGGAAATGGTAACGCAAGGCAAGGCACGGTTTGGGGAGGCAAAGCTAATGCACGACAACGCAAGGCTAAGCAGTGCACGGCTAGGCAAGGAAAGAGTAACGGAAGGAAAGGAAGGCAAGGCAAAGCAAGGCAAGGCAAGTGTAACAAAAGGCAAGGCACGGCAAGGGGAAACAAGGCTAAGGAACGGCAACGCACGGCTACGCAATGCACGGCCAGGCAAGGAAAGGGTAACGCAAGGCAAGGCACGGTAAGGCAAGACAAGGCTAATGCACGACAACGCACGGCTAGGCAATGCACGGCCAGGCAAGGAAAGGGTAACGCAAGGCAAGGAACGGTGATGCAAGGCAAGGCAAATGCACGACAACGCACGGCTAGGCAATGCACGGCAAGGCAAGGAAAGGGTAACTCAAGGCAAGGCACGGTCAGGCGAGGCAAGGCTAAGGCACGACAACGCAAGGCTAGGCAATGCACGGAAGGCAAGCAAAGAGTAACGGAAGGCATGGAAGGCAAGGGAAAGCAGGGGAAGGCAAGGGTAACGAAAGGAACGGCACGGTAAGGGGAAAAAAGGCTAAGTCACGACAACACAGGGCTAGGCAATGCACGGCAAGGCAAGGAAAGGGTAACGCAAGGCAAGGCACGGTGAAGCAAGGCAAGGCTGATGCACGACAACGCACGGCTAGGCAATGCACGGCAAGGCAAGGAAAGGGTAACGCAAGGCAAGGCACGGTCAGGCGAGGCAAGGCTAAGGCACGACAACGCAAGGCTAGGCAATGCACGGCAAGGCAAGGAAAGGGTAACGCAAGGCAAGGCACGGTAAGGCGCGGCAAGGTTAAGGCACGACAACGCAAGGCTAGGCAATAAACGGAAGGCAAGCAAAGAGTAACGGAAGGCAAGGAAGGCAAGGGAAAGCAGGGGAAGGCAAGGGTAACGGAAGGAACGGCACGGTAAGGGGAAACAAGGCTAAGGCACAACAACGCAGGGCTAGCCAATGCACGGCAAGGAAAGGAAAGGGTAACGCAAGGCAAGGCACCGTTACGCGAGGCAAGGCTAGGGCACGACAACGCAAGGCTAGGCAATGCACGGAAGGCAAGCAAAGAGTAACGGAAGGCAAGGAAGGCAAGGGAAAGCAAGGCAAGGCAAGGGTAACGGAAGGAACGGCACGGCAAGGGGAAAGAAGGCTAAGGCACGGCAACGCACGGCTAGGCAATGCACGGCAAGGCAAGGAAAGGGTAACGCAAGGCAAGGCACTGTCAGGCGAGGCAAGGCTAAGGCACGACAACGCAAGGCTAGGCAATGCACGGAAGGAAAGCAAAGAGTAACGGAAGGCAATGAAAGGAAGGGAAAGCAAGGCAAGGTAAGGGTAACGCAAGGCAAGGCACGGTGAGGCAAGGCAAGGCTGATGCACGACAACGCACGGCTAGGCAATTCACGGCAAGGCAAGGAAAGGGTAACGCAAGGCAAGGCAGTGCACGGCTAGGCAAGGAAAGAGTAACGGAAGGCAAGGAAGGCAAGGGAAAGCAGGGGAAGGCAAGGGTAACGGAAGGAACGGCACGGCAAGGGATAACAAGGCTAAGGCACGGCAACGCACGGCTAGGCAATGCACGGCAAGGCAAGGAAAGGGTAACGCAAGGCAAGGCACTGTCAGGCGAGGCAAGGCTAAGGCACGACAACGCAAGGCTAGGCAATGCACGGAAGGAAAGCAAAGAGTAACGGAAGGCAATGAAAGGAAGGGAAAGCAAGGCAAGGTAAGGGTAACACAAGGCAAGGCACGGTGAGGCAAGGCAAGGCTGATGCACGACAACGCACGGCTAGGCAATTCACGGCAAGGCAAGGAAAGGGTAACGCAAGGCAAGGCACGGTCAGGCGAGGCAAGGCTAAGGCACGACAACGCAATGCTAGGCAATGCACGGAAGGCAAGCAAAGAGGAACGGAAGGCAAGGAAGGCTAGGGAAAGCAGGGAAAGGCAAAGGTAACGGAAGGAACGGCACGGTAAGGGCAAACAAGACTAAGGCACGACAACACAGGGCTAGGCAATGCAGGGCAAGGCAAGGAAATGGTAACGCAAGGCAAGGCACGGTTTGGGGAGGCAAAGCTAATGCACGACAACGCAAGGCTAGGCAGTGCACGGCTAGGCAAGGAAAGAGTAACGGAAGGAAAGGAAGGCAAGGCAAAGCAAGGCAAGGCAAGTGTAACAAAAGGCAAGGCACGGCAAGGGGAAACAAGGCTAAGGAACGGCAACGCACGGCTACGCAATGCACGGCCAGGCAAGGAAAGGGTAACGCAAGGCAAGGCACGGTAAGGCAAGACAAGGCTAATGCACGACAACGCACGGCTAGGCAATGCACGGCCAGGCAAGGAAAGGGTAACGCAAGGCAAGGCACGGTGAGGCAAGGCAAGGCAAATGCACGACAACGCACGGCTAGGCAATGCACGGCAAGGCAAGGAAAGGGTAACGCAAGGCAAGGCACGGTCAGGCGAGGCAAGGCTAAGGCACGACAACGCAAGGCTAGGCAATGAACGGAAGGCAAGCAAAGAGCAACGGAAGGCAAGGAAGGCAAGGGAAAGCAAGGGAAGGCAAGGGCAACGAAAGGAACGGCACGGTAAGGGGAAACAAAGCTAAGGCACGACAATGCAGGGCTAGGCAATGCACGGCAAGGCAAGGAAAGAGTAACGCAAGGCAAAGCACGGTGAGGCAAGACAAGGCAAATGCACGACAACGCACGGCTAGGCAATGCACGGCAAGGCAAGGAAAGGGTAACACAAGGCAAGGCACGGTCAGGCGAGGCAAGGCTAAGGCACGACAACGCAAGGCTAGGCAATGCACGGAAGGCAAGCAAAGAGTAACGGAAGGCAAGGAAGGCAAGGGAAAGCAGGGGAAGGCAAGGGTAACGAAAGGAACGGCACGGTAAGGGGAAACAAGGCTAAGGCACGACAACACAGGGCTAGGCAATGCAGGGCAAGGCAAGGAAAGGGTAACGCAAGGCAAGGCACGGTTTGGGGAGGAAGGCGAATGCACGACATCGCAAGGCTAGGCAATGCACGGAAGGCAAGCAAAGAGTAACGGAAGGCAAGGAAGGCAAGGGAAAGCAAGGCAAGGCAAGGGTAACAGAAGGAACGGCACGGCAAGGGCAAACAAGGCTAAGGCACGGCAACGCACGGCTAGGCAATGCACGGCAAGGCAAGGAAAGGGTAACGCAAGGCAAGGCACGGTGAGGCAAGGCAAGGCTGATGCACGACAACGCACGGCTAGGCAATGCACGGCAAGGCAAGGAAAGGGTAACGCAAGGCAAGGCACGGTCAGGCGAGGCAAGGCTAAGGCACGACAACGCAAGGCTAGGCAATGCACGGCAAGGCAAGGAAAGGGTAACGCAAGGCAAGGCACGGTAAGGCGCGGCAAGGCTAAGTCACGACAACGCAAGGCTAGGCAATAAACGGAAGGCAAGCAAAGAGTAACGGAAGGCAAGGAAGGCAAGGGAAAGCAGGGGAAGGCAAGGGTAACGGAAGGAACGGCACGGTAAGGGGAAACAAGGCTAAGGCACGACAACGCAGGGCTAGCCAATGCACGGCAAGGAAAGGAAAGGGTAACGCAAGGCAAGGCACCGTTACGCGAGGCAAGGCTAAGGCACGACAACGGAAGGCTAGGCAATGCACGGAAGGCAAGCAAAGAGTAACGGAAGGCAAGGAAGGCAAGGGAAAGCAAGGCAAGGCAAGGGTAACGGAAGGAACGGCACGGCAAGGGGAAACAAGTCTAAGGCACGGCAACGCACGGCTAGGCAATACACGGCAAGGCAAGGAAAGGGTAACGCAAGGCAAGGCACTGTTAGGCGAGGCAAGGCTAAGGCACGACAACGCAAGGCTAGGCAATGCACGGATGGAAAGCAAAGAGTAACGGAAGGCAATGAAAGTAAGGGAAAGCAAAGCAAGGTAAGGGTAACGCAAGGCAAGGCACGGTGAGGCAAGGCAAGGCTGATGCACGACAATGCACGGCTAGGCAATGCACGGCCAGGCAAGGAAAGGGTAACGCAAGGCAAGGCACGGTCAGGCGAGGCAAGGCTAAGGCACGACAACGCAAGGCTAGGCAATGCACGGAAGGCAAGCAAAGAGGAACGGAAGGCAAGGAAGGCTAGGGAAAGCAGGGAAAGGCAAGGGTAACGGAAGGAACGGCACGGTAAGTGCAAACAATACTAAGGCACGACAACACAGGGCTAGGCAATGCAGGGCAAGGCAAGGAAATGGTAACTCAAGGCAAGGCACGGTTTGGGGAGGCAAAGCTAATGCACGACAACGCAACGCTAGGCAGTGCACGGCTAGCCAAGGAAAGAGTAACGGAAGGAAAGGAAGGCAAGGCAAAGCAAGGCAAGGCAAGTGTAACAAAAGGCAAGGCACGGCAAGGGGAAACAAGGCTAAGGAACGGCAACGCACGGCTACGCAATGCACGGCCAGGCAAGGAAAGGGTAACACAAGGCAAGGCACGGTAAGGCAAGACAAGGCTAATGCACGACAACGCACGGCTAGGCAATGCACGGCCAGGCAAGGAAAGGGTAACGCAAGGCAACGCACGGTGAGGCAAGGCAAGGCAAATGCACGACAACGCACGGCTAGGCAATGCACGGCAAGGCAAGGAAAGGGTAACGCAAGGCAAAGCACGGTCAGGCGAGGCAAGGCTAAGGCACGACAACGCAAGGCTAGGCAATGAACGGAAGGCAAGCAAAGAGTAACGGAAGGCAAGGAAGGCAAGGGAAAGCAAGGGAAGGCAAGGGCAACGAAAGGAACGGCACGGTAAGGGGAAACAAAGCTAAGGCACGACAATGCAGGGCTAGGCAATGCACGGCAAGGCAAGGAAAGGGTAACTCAAGGCAAGGCACGGTCAGGCGAGGCAAGGCTAAGGCACGACAACGAGAGGCTAGGCAATGCACGGAAGGCAAGCAAAGAGTAACGGAATGCAAGGTAGGCAAGGGAAAGCAGGGGAAGGCAAGGGTAACGAAAGGAACGGCACGGTAAGGGGAAACAAGGCTAAGGCACGACAATGCAGGGCTAGGCAATGCACGGCAAGGCAAGGAAAGGGTAACGCAAGGCAAAGCACGGTGAGGCAAGACAAGGCAAATGCACGACAACGCACGGCTAGGCAATGCATGGCAAGGCAAGGAAAGGGTAACGCAAGGCAAGGCACGGTAAGGCGCGGCAAGTCTAAGGCACGACAACGCAAGGCTAGGCAATGCACGGCAAGGCAAGGAAAGGGTAACGCAAGGCAAGGCACGGTAAGGCGCGGCAAGGCTAAGGCACGACAACGCAAGGCTAGGCAATAAACGGAAGGCAAGCAAAGAGTAACGGAAGGCAAGGAAGGCAAGGGAAAGCAGGGGAAGGCAAGGGTAACGGAAGGAACGGCACGGTAAGGGGAAACAAGGCTAAGGCACGACAACGCAGGGCTAGCCAATGCACGGCAAGGAAAGGAAAGGGTAACGCAAGGCAAGGCACCGTTACGCGAGGCAAGCCAAAGGCACGACAACGCAGGGCTAGGCAATGAACGGAAGGCAAGCAAAGAGTAACGGAAGGCAAGGAAGGCAAGGGAAAGCAAGGGAAGGAAAGGGCAACGAAAGGAACGGCACGGTAAGGGGAAACAAAGCTAAGGCACGACAATGAAGGGCTAGGCAATGCACGGCAAGGCAAGGAAAGGGTAACGCAAGGCAAAGCACGGTGAGGCAAGACAAGGCAAATGCACGACAACGCACGGCTAGGCAATGCACGGCAAGGCAAGGAAAGGGTAACTCAAGGCAAGGCACGGTCAGGCGAGGCAAGGCTAAGGCACGACAACTCAAGGCTAGGCAATGCACGGAAGGCAAGCAAAGAGTAACGGAAGGCAAGGAAGGCAAGGGAAAGCAGGGGAAGGCAAGGGTAACGAAAGGAACGGCACGGTAAGGGGAAACAAGGCTAAGGCACGACAACACAGGGCTAGGCAATGCAGGGCAAGGCAAGGAAAGGGTAACGCAAGGCAAGGCACGGTTTGGGGAGGAAGGCGAATGCACGACAACGCAAGGCTAGGCAATGCACGGAAGGCAAGCAAAGAGTAACGGAAGGCAAGGAAGGCAAGGGAAAGCAAGGCAAGGCAAGGGTAACAGAAGGAACGGCACGGCAAGGGGAAACAAGGCTAAGGCACGGCAACGCACGGCTAGGCAATGAACGGAAAGGCAAGGACAGGGTAACGCAAGGCAAGGCACGGTGAGTCAAGGCAAGGCTGATGCACGACAACGCACGGCTAGGCAATGCACGGCAAGGCAAGGAAAGGGTAACGCAAGGCAAGGCACGGTCAGGCGAGGCAAGGCTAAGGCACGACAACGCAAGGCTAGGCAATGCACGGCAAGGCAAGGAAAGGGTAACGCAAGGCAAGGCACGGTAAGGCGCGGCAAGGCTAAGGCACGACAACGCAAGGCTAGGCAATAAACGGAAGGCAAGCAAAGAGTAACGGAAGGCAAGGAAGGCAAGGGAAAGCAGGGGAAGGCAAGGGTAACGGAAGGAACGGCACGGTAAGGGGAAACAAGGCTAAGGCACGACAACGCAGGGCTAGCCAATGCACGGCAAGGAAAGGAAAAGGTAACGCAAGGCAAGGCCCCGTTACGCGAGGCAAGGCTAAGGCACGACAACGCAAGGCTAGGCAATGCACGGAAGGCAAGCAAAGAGTAACGGAAGGCAAGGAAGGCAAGGGAAAGCAAGGCAAGGCAAGGGTAACGGAAGGAACGGCACGGCAAGGGATAACAAGGCTAAGGCACGGCAACGCACGGCTAGGCAATGCACGGCAAGGCAAGGAAAGGGTAACGCAAGGCAAGGCACTGTCAGGCGAGGCAAGGCTAAGGCACGACAACGCAAGGCTAGGCAATGCACGGAAGGAAAGCAAAGAGTAACGGAAGGCAATGAAAGGAAGGGAAAGCAAGGCAAGGTAAGGGTAACACAAGGCAAGGCACGGTGAGGCAAGGCAAGGCTGATGCACGACAACGCACGGCTAGGCAATTCACGGCAAGGCAAGGAAAGGGTAACGCAAGGCAAGGCACGGTCAGGCGAGGCAAGGCTAAGGCACGACAACGCAAGGCTAGGCAATGCACGGAAGGCAAGCAAAGAGGAACGGAAGGCAAGGAAGGCTAGGGAAAGCAGGGAAAGGCAAAGGTAACGGAAGGAACGGCACGGTAAGGGCAAACAAGACTAAGGCCCGACAACACAGGGCTAGGCAATGCAGGGCAAGGCAAGGAAATGGTAACGCAAGGCAAGGCACGGTTTGGGGAGGCAAAGCTAATGCACGACAACGAAAGGCTAGGCAGTGCACGGCTAGGCAAGGAAAGAGTAACGGAAGGAAAGGAAGGCAAGGCAAAGCAAGGCAAGGCAAGTGTAACAAAAGGCAAGGCACGGCAAGGGGAAACAAGGTTAAGGAACGGCAACGCACGGCTACGCAATGCACGGCCAGGCAAGGAAAGGGTAACGCAAGGCAAGGCACGGTAAGGCAAGACAAGGCTAATGCACGACAACGCACGGCTAGGCAATGCACGGCAAGGCAAGGAAAGGGTAACGCAAGGCAAAGCACGGTCAGGCGAGGCAAGGCTAAGGCACGACAACGCAAGGCTAGGCAATGAACGGAAGGCAAGCAAAGAGTAACGGAAGGCAAGGAAGGCAAGGGAAAGCAAGGGAAGGCAAGGGCAACGAAAGGAACGGCACGGTAAGGGGAAACAAAGCTAAGGCACGACAATGCAGGGCTAGGCAATGCACGGCAAGGCAAGGAAAGGGTAACTCAAGGCAAGGCACGGTCAGGCGAGGCAAGGCTAAGGCACGACAACGAGAGGCTAGGCAATGCACGGAAGGCAAGCAAAGAGTAACGGAATGCAAGGTAGGCAAGGGAAAGCAGGGGAAGGCAAGGGTAACGAAAGGAACGGCACGGTAAGGGGAAACAAGGCTAAGGCACGACAACACAGGGCTAGGCAATGCAGGGCAAGGCAAATAAAGGGTAACGCAAGGCAAGGCACGGTTTGGGGAGGAAGGCTAATGCACGACAATGCAAGGCTAGGCAATGCACGGAAGGCAAGCAAAGAGTAACGGAAGGCAAGGAAGGCAAGGGAAAGCAAGGCAAGGCAAGGGTAACAGAAAGAACGGCACGGCAAGGGGAAACAAGGCTAAGGCACGGCAACGCACGGCTAGGCAATGCACGGCAAGGCAAGGAAAGGGTAACGCAAGGCAAGGCACGGTGAGGCAAGGCAAGGCTGATGCACGACAACGCAAGGCTAGGCAATGCACGGCAAGGAAAGGAAAGGGTAACGCAAGGCAAGGCACCGTTACGCGAGGCAAGGCTTGGGCACGACAACGCAAGGCTAGGCAATGCACGGAAGGCAAGCAAAGAGTAACGGAAGGCAAGGAAGGCAAGGGAAAGCAAGGCAAGGCAAGGGTAACGGAAGGAACGGCACGGCAAGGGGAAACAAGGCTAAGGCACGGCAACGCACGGCTAGGCAATGCACGGCAAGGCAAGCAAAGGGTAACGCAAGGCAAGGCACTGTCAGGCTAGGCAAGGCTAAGGCACGACAACGCAAGGCTAGGCAATGCACGGAAGGAAAGCAAAGAGTAACGGAAGGCAATGAAAGGAAGGGAAAGCAAGGCAAGGTAAGGGTAACGCAAGGCAAGGCACGGTGAGGCAAGGCAAGGCTGATGCACGACAACGCACGGCTAGGCAATGCACGGCAAGGCAAGGAAAGGGTAACGCAAGGCAAGGCACGGTCAGGCGAGGCAAGGCTAAGGCACGACAACGCAAGGCTAGGCAATGCACGGCAAGGCAAGGAAAGGGTAACGCAAGGCAAGGCACGGTAAGGCGCGGCAAGGCTAAGGCACGACAACGCAAGGCTAGGCAATAAACGGAAGGCAAGCAAAGAGTAACGGAAGGCAAGGAAGGCAAGGGAAAGCAAGGCAAGGCAAGGGTAACGGAAGGAACGGCACGGCAAGGGGAAACAAGTCTAAGGCACGGCAACGCACGGCTAGGCAATACACGGCAAGGCAAGGAAAGGGTAACGCAAGGCAAGGCACTGTTAGGCGAGGCAAGGCTAAGGCACGACAACGCAAGGCTAGGCAATGCACTGATGGAAAGCAAAGAGTAACGGAAGGCAATGAAAGTAAGGGAAAGCAAAGCAAGGTAAGGGTAACGCAAGGCAAGGCACGGTGAGGCAAGGCAAGGCTGATGCACGACAATGCACGGCTAGGCAATGCACGGCCAGGCAAGGAAAGGGTAACGCAAGGCAAGGCACGGTCAGGCGAGGCAAGGCTAAGGCACGACAACACAAGGCTAGGCAATGCACGGAAGGCAAGCAAAGAGGAACGGAAGGCAAGGAAGGCTAGGGAAAGCAGGGAAAGGCAAGGTTAACGGAAGGAACGGCACGGTAAGGGCAAACAAGACTAAGGCACGACAACACAGGGCTAGGCAATGCAGGGCAAGGCAAGAAAATGGTAACTCAAGGCAAGGCACGGTTTGGGGAGGCAAAGCTAATGCACGACAACGCAACGCTAGGCAGTGCACGGCTAGGCAAGGAAAGAGTAACGAAAGGAAAGGAAGGCAAGGCAAAGCAAGGCAAGGCAAGTGTAACAAAAGGCAAGGCACGGCAAGGGGAAACAAGGCTAAGGAACGGCAACGCACGGCTACGCAATGCACGGCCAGGCAAGGAAAGGGTAACGCAAGGCAAGGCACGGTAAGGCAAGACAAGGCTAATGCACGACAACGCACGGCTAGGCAATGCACGGCCAGGCAAGGAAAGGGTAACGCAAGGCAACGCACGGTGAGGCAAGGCAAGGCAAATGCACGACAACGCACGGCTAGGCAATGCACGGCAAGGCAAGGAAAGGGTAACGCAAGGCAAAGCACGGTCAGGCGAGGCAAGGCTAAGGCACGACAACGCAAGGCTAGGCAATGAACGGAAGGCAAGCAAAGAGTAACGGAAGGCAAGGAAGGCAAGGGAAAGCAAGGGAAGGCAAGGGCAACGAAAGGAACGGCACGGTAAGGGGAAACAAAGCTAAGGCACGACAATGCAGGGCTAGGCAATGCACGGCAAGGCAAGGAAAGGGTAACTCAAGGCAAGGCACGGTCAGGCGAGGCAAGGCTAAGGCACGACAACGAGAGGCTAGGCAATGCACGGAAGGCAAGCAAAGAGTAACGGAATGCAAGGTAGGCAAGGGAAAGCAGGGGAAGGCAAGGGTAACGAAAGGAACGGCACGGTAAGGGGAAACAAGGCTAAGGCACGACAACACAGGGCTAGGCAATGCAGGGCAAGGCAAATAAAGGGTAACGCAAGGCAAGGCACGGTTTGGGGAGGAAGGCTAATGCACGACAATGCAAGGCTAGGCAATGCACGGAAGGCAAGCAAAGAGTAACGGAAGGCAAGGAAGGCAAGGGAAAGCAAGGCAAGGCAAGGGTAACAGAAAGAACGGCACGGCAAGGGGAAACAAGGCTAAGGCACGGCAACGCACGGCTAGGCAATGCACGGCAAGGCAAGGAAAGGGTAACGCAAGGCAAGGCACGGTGAGGCAAGGCAAGGCTGATGCACGACAACGCACGGCTAGGCAATGCACGGCAAGGAAAGGAAAGGGTAACGCAAGGCAAGGCACCGTTACGCGAGGCAAGGCTTGGGCACGACAACGCAAGGCTAGGCAATGCACGGAAGGCAAGCAAAGAGTAACGGAAGGCAAGGAAGGCAAGGGAAAGCAAAGCAAGGGTAACGGAAGGAACGGCACGGCAAGGGGAAACAAGGCTAAGGCACGGCAACGCACGGCTAGGCAATGCACGGCAAGGCAAGCAAAGGGTAACGCAAGGCAAGGCACTGTCAGGCTAGGCAAGGCTAAGGCACGACAACGCAAGGCTAGGCAATGCACGGAAGGAAAGCAAAGAGTAACGGAAGGCAATGAAAGGAAGGGAAAGCAAGGCAAGGTAAGGGTAACGCAAGGCAAGGCACGGTGAGGCAAGGCAAGGCTGATGCACGACAACGCACGGCTAGGCAATGCACGGCAAGGCAAGGAAAGGGTAACGCAAGGCAAGGCACGGTCAGGCGAGGCAAGGCTAAGGCACGACAACGCAAGGCTAGGCAATGCACGGCAAGGCAAGGAAAGGGTAACGCAAGGCAAGGCACGGTAAGGCGCGGCAAGGCTAAGGCACGACAACGCAAGGCTAGGCAATAAACGGAAGGCAAGCAAAGAGTAACGGAAGGCAAGGAAGGCAAGGGAAAGCAGGGGAAGGCAAGGGTAACGGAAGGAACGGCACGGTAAGGGGAAACAAGGCTAAGGCACGACAACGCAGGGCTAGCCAATGCACGGCAAGGAAAGGAAAGGGTAACGCAAGGCAAGGCACCGTTACGCGAGGCAAGGCTAAGGCACGACAACGCAAGGCTAGGCAATGCACGGAAGGCAAGCAAAGAGTAACGGAAGGCAAGGAAGGCAAGGGAAAGCAAGGCAAGGCAAGGGTAACGGAAGGAACGGCACGGCAAGGGGAAACAAGTCTAAGGCACGGCAACGCACGGCTAGGCAATACACGGCAAGGCAAGGAAAGGGTAACGCAAGGCAAGGCACTGTTAGGCGAGGCAAGGCTAAGGCACGACAACGCAAGGCTAGGCAATGCACGGATGGAAAGCAAAGAGTAACGGAAGGCAATGAAAGTAAGGGAAAGCAAAGCAAGGTAAGGGTAACGCAAGGCAAGGCACGGTGAGGCAAGGCAAGGCTGATGCACGACAATGCACGGCTAGGCAATGCACGGCCAGGCAAGGAAAGGGTAACGCAAGGCAAGGCACGGTCAGGCGAGGCAAGGCTAAGGCACGACAACACAAGGCTAGGCAATGCACGGAAGGCAAGCAAAGAGGAACGGAAGGCAAGGAAGGCTAGGGAAAGCAGGGAAAGGCAAGGGTAACGGAAGGAACGGCACGGTAAGGGCAAACAAGACTAAGGCACGACAACACAGGGCTAGGCAATGCAGGGCAAGGCAAGGAAATGGTAACTCAAGGCAAGGCACGGTTTGGGGAGGCAAAGCTAATGCACGACAACGCAACGCTAGGCAGTGCACGGCTAGCCAAGGAAAGAGTAACGGAAGGAAAGGAAGGCAAGGCAAAGCAAGGCAAGGCAAGTGTAACAAAAGGCAAGGCACGGCAAGGGGAAACAAGGCTAAGGAACGGCAACGCACGGCTACGCAATGCACGGCCAGGCAAGGAAAGGGTAACGCAAGGCAAGGCACGGTAAGGCAAGACAAGGCTAATGCACGACAACGCACGGCTAGGCAATGCACGGCCAGGCAAGGAAAGGGTAACGCAAGGCAACGCACGGTGAGGCAAGGCAAGGCAAATGCACGACAACGCACGGCTAGGCAATGCACGGCAAGGCAAGGAAAGGGTAACGCAAGGCAAAGCACGGTCAGGCGAGGCAAGGCTAAGGCACGACAACGCAAGGCTAGGCAATGAACGGAAGGCAAGCAAAGAGTAACGGAAGGCAAGGAAGGCAAGGGAAAGCAAGGGAAGGCAAGGGCAACGAAAGGAACGGCACGGTAAGGGGAAACAAAGCTAAGGCACGACAATGCAGGGCTAGGCAATGCACGGCAAGGCCAATAAAGGGTAACGCAAGGCAAGGCACGGTTTGGGGAGGCAAGGCTAATGCACGACAATGCAAGGCTAGGCAATGCACGGAAGGCAAGCAAAGAGTAAAGGAAGGCAAGGAAGGCAAGGGAAAGCAAGGCAAGGCAAGGGTAACAGAAAGGAACGGCACGGTAAGGGGAAACAAGGCTAAGGCACGACAACACAGGGCTAGGCAATGCAGGGCAAGGCCAATAAAGGGTAACGCAAGGCAAGGCACGGTTTGGGGAGGAAGGCTAATGCACGACAATGCAAGGCTAGGCAATGCACGGAAGGCAAGCAAAGAGTAACGGAAGGCAAGGAAGGCAAGGGAAAGCAAGGCAAGGCAAGGGTAACGGAAGGAACGGCACGGCAAGGGGAAACAAGTCTAAGGCACGGCAACGCACGGCTAGGCAATACACGGCAAGGCAAGGAAAGGGTAACGCAAGGCAAGGCACTGTTAGGCGAGGCAAGGCTAAGGCACGACAACGCAAGGCTAGGCAATGCACTGATGGAAAGCAAAGAGTAACGGAAGGCAATGAAAGTAAGGGAAAGCAAAGCAAGGTAAGGGTAACTCAAGGCAAGGCACGGTGAGGCAAGGCAAGGCTGATGCACGACAATGCACGGCTAGGCAATGCACGGCCAGGCAAGGAAAGGGTAACGCAAGGCAAGGCACGGTCAGGCGAGGCAAGGCTAAGGCACGACAACACAAGGCTAGGCAATGCACGGAAGGCAAGCAAAGAGGAACGGAAGGCAAGGAAGGCTAGGGAAAGCAGGGAAAGGCAAGGGTAACGGAAGGAACGGCACGGTAAGGGCAAACAAGACTAAGGCACGACAACACAGGGCTAGGCAATGCAGGGCAAGGCAAGGAAATGGTAACTCAAGGCAAGGCACGGTTTGGGGAGGCAAAGCTAATGCACGACAACGCAACGCTAGGCAGTGCACGGCTAGGCAAGGAAAGAGTAACGAAAGGAAAGGAAGGCAAGGCAAAGCAAGGCAAGGCAAGTGTAACAAAAGGCAAGGCACGGCAAGGGGAAACAAGGCTAAGGAACGGCAACGCACGGCTACGCAATGCACGGCCAGGCAAGGAAAGGGTAACGCAAGGCAAGGCACGGTAAGGCAAGACAAGGCTAATGCACGACAACGCACGGCTAGGCAATGCACGGCCAGGCAAGGAAAGGGTAACGCAAGGCAACGCACGGTGAGGCAAGGCAAGGCAAATGCACGACAACGCACGGCTAGGCAATGCACGGCAAGGCAAGGAAAGGGTAACGCAAGGCAAAGCACGGTCAGGCGAGGCAAGGCTAAGGCACGACAACGCAAGGCTAGGCAATGAACGGAAGGCAAGCAAAGAGTAACGGAAGGCAAGGAAGGCAAGGGAAAGCAAGGGAAGGCAAGGGCAACGAAAGGAACGGCACGGTAAGGGGAAACAAAGCTAAGGCACGACAATGCAGGGCTAGGCAATGCACGGCAAGGCAAGGAAAGGGTAACTCAAGGCAAGGCACGGTCAGGCGAGGCAAGGCTAAGGCACGACAACGAGAGGCTAGGCAATGCACGGAAGGCAAGCAAAGAGTAACGGAATGCAAGGTAGGCAAGGGAAAGCAGGGGAAGGCAAGGGTAACGAAAGGAACGGCACGGTAAGGGGAAACAAGGCTAAGGCACGACAACACAGGGCTAGGCAATGCAGGGCAAGGCAAATAAAGGGTAACGCAAGGCAAGGCACGGTTTGGGGAGGAAGGCTAATGCACGACAATGCAAGGCTAGGCAATGCACGGAAGGCAAGCAAAGAGTAACGGAAGGCAAGGAAGGCAAGGGAAAGCAAGGCAAGGCAAGGGTAACAGAAAGAACGGCACGGCAAGGGGAAACAAGGCTAAGGCACGGCAACGCACGGCTAGGCAATGCACGGCAAGGCAAGGAAAGGGTAACGCAAGGCAAGGCACGGTGAGGCAAGGCAAGGCTGATGCACGACAACGCACGGCTAGGCAATGCACGGCAAGGAAAGGAAAGGGTAACGCAAGGCAAGGCACCGTTACGCGAGGCAAGGCTTGGGCACGACAACGCAAGGCTAGGCAATGCACGGAAGGCAAGCAAAGAGTAACGGAAGGCAAGGAAGGCAAGGGAAAGCAAGGCAAGGCAAGGGTAACGGAAGGAACGGCACGGCAAGGGGAAACAAGGCTAAGGCACGGCAACGCACGGCTAGGCAATGCACGGCAAGGCAAGCAAAGGGTAACGCAAGGCAAGGCACTGTCAGGCTAGGCAAGGCTAAGGCACGACAACGCAAGGCTAGGCAATGCACGGAAGGAAAGCAAAGAGTAACGGAAGGCAATGAAAGGAAGGGAAAGCAAGGCAAGGTAAGGGTAACGCAAGGCAAGGCACGGTGAGGCAAGGCAAGGCTGATGCACGACAACGCACGGCTAGGCAATGCACGGCAAGGCAAGGAAAGGGTAACGCAAGGCAAGGCACGGTCAGGCGAGGCAAGGCTAAGGCACGACAACGCAAGGCTAGGCAATGCACGGCAAGGCAAGGAAAGGGTAACGCAAGGCAAGGCACGGTAAGGCGCGGCAAGGCTAAGGCACGACAACGCAAGGCTAGGCAATAAACGGAAGGCAAGCAAAGAGTAACGGAAGGCAAGGAAGGCAAGGGAAAGCAGGGGAAGGCAAGGGTAACGGAAGGAACGGCACGGTAAGGGGAAACAAGGCTAAGGCACGACAACGCAGGGCTAGCCAATGCACGGCAAGGAAAGGAAAGGGTAACGCAAGGCAAGGCACCGTTACGCGAGGCAAGGCTAAGGCACGACAACGCAAGGCTAGGCAATGCACGGAAGGCAAGCAAAGAGTAACGGAAGGCAAGGAAGGCAAGGGAAAGCAAGGCAAGGCAAGGGTAACGGAAGGAACGGCACGGCAAGGGGAAACAAGTCTAAGGCACGGCAACGCACGGCTAGGCAATACACGGCAAGGCAAGGAAAGGGTAACGCAAGGCAAGGCACTGTTAGGCGAGGCAAGGCTAAGGCACGACAACGCAAGGCTAGGCAATGCACGGATGGAAAGCAAAGAGTAACGGAAGGCAATGAAAGTAAGGGAAAGCAAAGCAAGGTAAGGGTAACGCAAGGCAAGGCACGGTGAGGCAAGGCAAGGCTGATGCACGACAATGCACGGCTAGGCAATGCACGGCCAGGCAAGGAAAGGGTAACGCAAGGCAAGGCACGGTCAGGCGAGGCAAGGCTAAGGCACGACAACACAAGGCTAGGCAATGCACGGAAGGCAAGCAAAGAGGAACGGAAGGCAAGGAAGGCTAGGGAAAGCAGGGAAAGGCAAGGGTAACGGAAGGAACGGCACGGTAAGGGCAAACAAGACTAAGGCACGACAACACAGGGCTAGGCAATGCAGGGCAAGGCAAGGAAATGGTAACTCAAGGCAAGGCACGGTTTGGGGAGGCAAAGCTAATGCACGACAACGCAACGCTAGGCAGTGCACGGCTAGGCAAGGAAAGAGTAACGGAAGGAAAGGAAGGCAAGGCAAAGCAAGGCAAGGCAAGTGTAACAAAAGGCAAGGCACGGCAAGGGGAAACAAGGCTAAGGAACGGCAACGCACGGCTACGCAATGCACGGCCAGGCAAGGAAAGGGTAACGCAAGGCAAGGCACGGTAAGGCAAGACAAGGCTAATGCACGACAACGCACGGCTAGGCAATGCACGGCCAGGCAAGGAAAGGGTAACGCAAGGCAACGCACGGTGAGGCAAGGCAAGGCAAATGCACGACAACGCACGGCTAGGCAATGCACGGCAAGGCAAGGAAAGGGTAACGCAAGGCAAAGCACGGTCAGGCGAGGCAAGGCTAAGGCACGACAACGCAAGGCTAGGCAATGAACGGAAGGCAAGCAAAGAGTAACGGAAGGCAAGGAAGGCAAGGGAAAGCAAGGGAAGGCAAGGGCAACGAAAGGAACGGCACGGTAAGGGGAAACAAAGCTAAGGCACGACAATGCAGGGCTAGGCAATGCACGGCAAGGCAAGGAAAGGGTAACTCAAGGCAAGGCACGGTCAGGCGAGGCAAGGCTAAGGCACGACAACGAGAGGCTAGGCAATGCACGGAAGGCAAGCAAAGAGTAACGGAATGCAAGGTAGGCAAGGGAAAGCAGGGGAAGGCAAGGGTAACGAAAGGAACGGCACGGTAAGGGGAAACAAGGCTAAGGCACGACAACACAGGGCTAGGCAATGCAGGGCAAGGCCAATAAAGGGTAACGCAAGGCAAGGCACGGTTTGGGGAGGAAGGCTAATGCACGACAATGCAAGGCTAGGCAATGCACGGAAGGCAAGCAAAGAGTAAAGGAAGGCAAGGAAGGCAAGGGAAAGCAAGGCAAGGCAAGGGTAACAGAAAGAACGGCACGGCAAGGGGAAACAAGGCTAAGGCACGGCAACGCACGGCTAGGCAATGCACGGCAAGGCAAGGAAAGGGTAACGCAAGGCAAGGCACGGTGAGGCAAGGCAAGGCTGATGCACGACAACGCACGGCTAGGCAATGCACGGCAAGGAAAGGAAAGGGTAACGCAAGGCAAGGCACCGTTACGCGAGGCAAGGCTAGGGCACGACAACGCAAGGCTAGGCAATGCACGGAAGGCAAGCAAAGAGTAACGGAAGGCAAGGAAGGCAAGGGAAAGCAAGGCAAGGCAAGGGTAACGGAAGGAACGGCACGGCAAGGGGAAACAAGGCTAAGGCACGGCAACGCACGGCTAGGCAATGCACGGCAAGGCAAGCAAAGGGTAACGCAAGGCAAGGCACTGTCAGGCTAGGCAAGGCTAAGGCACGACAACGCAAGGCTAGGCAATGCACGGAAGGAAAGCAAAGAGTAACGGAAGGCAATGAAAGGAAGGGAAAGCAAGGCAAGGTAAGGGTAACGCAAGGCAAGGCACGGTGAGGCAAGGCAAGGCTGATTCACGACAACGCACGGCTAGGCAATTCACGGCAAGGCAAGGAAAGGGTAACGCAAGGCAAGGCACGGTCAGGCGAGGCAAGGCTAAGGCACGACAACGCAAGGCTAGGCAATGCACGGAAGGCAAGCAAAGAGGAACGGAAGGCAAGGAAGGCTAGGGAAAGCAGGGAAAGGCAAGGGTAACGGAAGGAACGGCACGGTAAGGGCAAACAAGACTAAGGCACGACAACACAGGGCTAGGCAATGTAGGGCAAGGCAAGGAAATGGTAACGCAAGGCAAGGCACGGTTTGGGGAGGCAAAGCTAATGCACGACAACGCAAGGCTAGGCAGTGCACGGCTAGGCAAGGAAAGAGTAACGGAAGGAAAGGAAGGCAAGGCAAAGCAAGGCAAGGCAAGTGTAACAAAAGGCAAGGCACGGCAAGGGGAAACAAGGCTAAGGAACGGCAACGCACGGCTACGCAATGCACGGCCAGGCAAGGAAAGGGTAACGCAAGGCAAGGCACGGTAAGGCAAGACAAGGCTAATGCACGACAACGCACGGCTAGGCAATGCACGGCCAGGCAAGGAAAGGGTAACGCAAGGCAAGGAACGGTGAGGCAAGGCAAGGCAAATGCACGACAACGCACGGCTAGGCAATGCACGGCAAGGCAAGGAAAGGGTAACTCAAGGCAAGGCACGGTCAGGCGAGGCAAGGCTAAGGCACGACAACGCAAGGCTAGGCAATGCACGGAAGGCAAGCAAAGAGTAACGGAAGGCAAGGAAGGCAAGGGAAAGCAGGGGAAGGCAAGGGTAACGAAAGGAACGGCACGGTAAGGGGAAACAAGGCTAAGGCACGACAACACAGGGCTAGGCAATGCACGGCAAGGCAAGGAAAGGGTAACGCAAGGCAAGGCACGGTGAAGCAAGGCAAGGCTGATGCACGACAACGCACGGCTAGGCAATGCACGGCAAGGCAAGGAAAGGGTAACGCAAGGCAAGGCACGGTCAGGCGAGGCAAGGCTAAGGCACGACAACGCAAGGCTAGGCAATGCACGGCAAGGCAAGGAAAGGGTAACGCAAGGCAAGGGACGATAAGGCGCGGCAAGGCTAAGGCACGACAACGCAAGGCTAGGGAATAAACGGAAGGCAAGCAAAGAGTAACGGAAGGCAAGGAAGGCAAGGGAAAGCAGGGGAAGGCAAGGGTAACGGAAGGAACGGCACGGTAAGGGGAAACAAGGCTAAGGCACGACAACGCAGGGCTAGCCAATGCACGGCAAGGAAAGGAAAGGGTAACGCAAGGCAAGGCACCGTTACGCGAGGCAAGGCTAAGGCACGACAACGCAAGGCTAGGCAATGCACGGAAGGCAAGCAAAGAGTAACGAAAGGCAAGGAAGGCAAGGGAAAGCAAGGGAAGGCAAGGGCAACGAAAGGAACGGCACGGCAAGGGGAAACAAGGCTAAGGCACGGCAACGCACGGCTAGGCAATGCACGGCCAGGCAAGGAAAGGGTAACGCAAGGCAAGGCACGGTAAGGCAAGACAAGGCTAATGCACGACAACGCACGGCTAGGCAATGCACGGCCAGGCAAGGAAAGGGTAACGGAAGGCAAGGAAGGCAAGGGAAAGCAGGGGAAGGCAAGGGTAACGAAAGGAACGGCACGGTAAGGGGAAACAAGGCTAAGGCACGACAACACAGGGCTAGGCAATGCAGGGCAAGGCAAGGAAAGGGTAACGCAAGGCAAGGCACGGTTTGGGGAGGAAGGCGAATGCACGACAACGCAAGGCTAGGCAATTCACGGAAGGCAAGCAAAGAGTAACGGAAGGCAAGGAAGGCAAGGGAAAGCAAGGCAAGGCAAGGGTAACAGAAGGAACGGCACGGCAAGGGGAAACAAGGCTAAGGCACGGCAACGCACGGCTAGGCAATGCACGGCAAGGCAAGGAAAGGGTAACGCAAGGCAAGGCACGGTGAGGCAAGGCAAGGCTGATGCACGACAACGCACGGCTAGGCAATGCCCGGCAAGGAAAGGAAAGGGTAACGCAAGGCAAGGCACCGTTACGCGAGGCAAGGCTAGGGCACGACAACGCAAGACTAGGCAATGCACGGAAGGCAAGCAAAGAGTAACGGAAGGCAATGAAGGCAAGGGAAAGCAAGGCAAGGCAAGGGTAACGGAAGGAACGGCACGGCAAGGGGAAACAAGGCTAAGGCACGGCAACGCACGGCTAGGCAATGCACGGCAAGGCAAGGAAAGGGTAACGCAAGGCAAGGCACTGTCAGGCGAGGCAAGGCTAAGGCACGACAACGCAAGGCTAGGCAATGCACGGAAGGAAAGCCAAGAGTAACGGAAGGCAATGAAAGGAAGGGAAAGCAAGGCAATGTAAGGGTAACGCAAGGCAAGGCACGGTGAGGCAAGGCAAGGCTGATGCACGACAACGCACGGCTAGGCAATTCACCGCAAGGCAAGGAAAGGGTAACGCAAGGCAAGGCACGGTCAGGCGAGGCAAGGCTAAGGCACGACAACGCAAGGCTAGGCAATGCACGGAAGGCAAGCAAAGAGGAACGGAAGGCAAGGAAGGCTAGGGAAAGCAGGGAAAGGCAAGGGTAACGGAAGGAACGGCACGGTAAGGGCAAACAAGACTAAGGCACGACAACACAGGGCTAGGCAATGCAGGGCAAGGCAAGGAAATGGTAACGCAAGGCAAGGCACGGTTTGGGGAGGCAAAGCTAATGCACGACAACGCAAGGCTAGGCAGTGCACGGCTAGGCAAGGAAAGAGTAACGGAAGGAAAGGAAGGCAAGGCAAAGCAAGGCAAGGCAAGTGTAACAAAAGGCAAGGCACGGCAAGGGGAAACAAGGCTAAGGAACGGCAACGCACGGCCACGCAATCCACGGCCAGGCAAGGAAAGGGTAACGCAAGGCAAGGCACGGTAAGGCAAGACAAGGCTAATGCACGACAACGCACGGCTAGGCAATGCACGGCCAGGCAAGGAGAGGGTAACGCAAGGCAAGGAACGGTGAGGCAAGGCAAGGCAAATGCACGACAACGCACGGCTAGGCAATGCACGGCAAGGCAAGGAAAGGGTAACGCAAGGCAAGGCACGGTCAGGCGAGGCAAGGCTAAGGCACGACAACGCAAGGCTAGGCAATGCACGGAAGGCAAGCAAAGAGTAACGGAAGGCAAGGAAGGCAAGGGAAAGCAAGGCAAGGCAAGGGCAACGAAAGGAACGGCACGGTAAGGGGAAACAAAGCTAAGGCACGACAATGCAGGGCTAGGCAATGCACGGCAAGGCAAGGAAAGGGTAACGCAAGGCAAAGCACGGTGAGGCAAGACAAGGCAAATGCACGACAACGCACGGCTAGGCAATGCAGGGCAAGGCAAGGAAAGGGTAACGCAAGGCAAGGCACGGTTTGGGGAGGAAGGCGAATGCACGACAACGCAAGGCTAGGCAATGCACGGAAGGCAAGCAAAGAGTAACGGAAGGCAAGGAAGGCAAGGGAAAGCAAGGCAAGGCAAGGGTAACAGAAGGAACGGCACGGCAAGGGGAAACAAGGCTAAGGCACGGCAACGCACGGCTAGGCAATGCACGGCAAGGCAAGGAAAGGGTAACGCAAGGCAAGGCACGGTGAGGCAAGGCAAGGCTGATGCACGACAACGCACGGCTAGGCAATGTACGGCAAGGCAAGGAAAGGGTAACGCAAGGCAAGGCACGGTCAGGCGAGGCATGGCTAAGGCACGACAACGCAAGGCTAGGCAATGCACGGCAAGGCAAGGAAAGGGTAACTCAAGGCAAGGCACGGTCAGGCGAGGCAAGGCTAAGGCACGACAACGCAAGGCTAGGCAATGCACGGAAGGCAAGCAAAGAGTAACGGAAGGCAAGGAAGGCAAGGGAAAGCAGGGGAAGGCAAGGGTAACGAAAGGAACGGCACGGTAAGGGGAAACAAGGCTAAGGCACGACAACACAGGGCTAGGCAATGCACGGCAAGGCAAGGAAAGGGTAACGCAAGGCAAGGCACGGTGAAGCAAGGCAAGGCTGATGCACGACAACGCACGGCTAGGCAATGCACGGCAAGGCAAGGAAAGGGTAACGCAAGGCAAGGCACGGTCAGGCGAGGCAAGGCTAAGGCACGACAACGCAAGGCTAGGCAATGCACGGCAAGGCAAGGAAAGGGTAACGCAAGGCAAGGCACGGTAAGGCGCGGCAAGGCTAAGGCACGACAACGCAAGGCTAGGCAATAAACGGAAGGCAAGCAAAGAGTAACGGAAGGCAAGGAAGGCAAGGGAAAGCAGGGGAAGGCAAGGGTAACGGAAGGAACGGCACGGTAAGGGGAAACAAGGCTAAGGCACGACAACGTAGGGCTAGCCAATGCACGGCAAGGAAAGGAAAGGGTAACGCAAGGCAAGGCACCGTTACGCGAGGCAAGGCTAGGGCACGACAACGCAAGGCTAGGCAATGCACGGAAGGCAAGCAAAGAGTAACGGAAGGCAAGGAAGGCAAGGGAAAGCAAGGCAAGGCAAGGGTAACGGAAGGAACGGCACGGCAAGGGGAAACAAGGCTAAGGCACGGCAACGCACGGCTAGGCAATGCACGGCAAGGCAAGGAAAGGGTAACGCAAGGCAAGGCACTGTCAGGCGAGGCAAGGCTAAGGCACGACAACGCAAGGCTAGGCAATGCACGGAAGGAAAGCAAAGAGTAACGGAAGGCAATGAAAGGAAGGGAAAGCAAGGCAAGGTAAGGGTAACGCAAGGCAAGGCACGGTGAGGCAAGGCAAGGCTGATGCACGACAACGCACGGCTAGGCAATTCACGGCAAGGCAAGGAAAGGGTAACGCAAGGCAAGGCACGGTCAGGCGAGGCAAGGCTAAGGCACGACAACGCAAGGCTAGGCAATGCACGGAAGGCAAGCAAAGAGGAACGGAAGGCAAGGAAGGCTAGGGAAAGCAGGGAAAGGCAAGGGTAACGGAAGGAACGGCACGGTAAGGGCAAACAAGACTAAGGCACGACAACACGGGGCTAGGTAATGCAGGGCAAGGCAAGGAAATGGTAACGCAAGGCAAGGCACGGTTTGGGGAGGCAAAGCTAATGCACGACAACGCAAGGCTAGGCAGTGCACGGCTAGGCAAGGAAAGAGTAACGGAAGGAAAGGAAGGCAAGGCAAAGCAAGGCAAGGCAAGTGTAACAAAAGGCAAGGCACGGCAAGGGGAAACAAGGCTAAGGAACGGCAACGCACGGCTACGCAATCCACGGCCAGGCAAGGAAAGGGTAACGCAAGGCAAGGCACGGTAAGGCAAGACAAGGCTAATGCACGACAACGCACGGCTAGGCAATGCACGGCCAGGCAAGGAAAGGGTAACGCAAGGCAAGGAACGGTGAGGCAAGGCAAGGCAAATGCACGACAACGCACGGCTAGGCAATGCACGGCAAGGCAAGGAAAGGGTAACGCAAGGCAAGGCACGGTCAGGCGAGGCAAGGCTAAGGCACGACAACGCAAGGCTAGGCAATGCACGGAAGGCAAGCAAAGAGTAACGGAAGGCAAGGAAGGCAAGGGAAAGCAAGGCAAGGCAAGGGCAACGAAAGGAACGGCACGGTAAGGAGAAACAAAGCTAAGGCACGACAATGCAGGGCTAGGCAATGCACGGCAAGGCAAGGAAAGGGTAACGCAAGGCAAAGCACGGTGAGGCAAGACAAGGCAAATGCACGACAACGCACGGCTAGGCAATGCACGGCAAGGCAAGGAAAGGGTAACTCAAGGCAAGGCACGGTCAGGCGAGGCAAGGCTAAGGCACGACAACGCAAGGCTAGGCAATGCACGGAAGGCAAGCAAAGAGTAACGGAAGGCAAGGAAGGCAAGGGAAAGCAGGGGAAGGCAAGGGTAACGAAAGGAACGGCACGGTAAGGGGAAACAAGGCTAAGGCACGAAAACACAGGGCTAGGCAAGGAAAGGGTAACGCAAGGCAAGGCACGGTTTGGGGAGGAAGGCGAATGCACGACAACGCAAGGCTAGGCAATGCACGGAAGGCAAGCAAAGAGTAACGGAAGGCAAGGAAGGCAAGGGAAAGCAAGGCAAGGCAAGGGTAACAGAAGGAACGGCACGGCAAGGGGAAAGAAGGCTAAGGCACTGCAACGCACGGCTAGGCAATGCACGGCAAGGCAAGGAAAGGGTAACGCAAGGCAAGGCACGGTGAGGCAAGGCAAGGCTGATGCACGACAACGCACGGCTAGGCAATGCACGGCAAGGCAAGGAAAGGGTAACGCAAGGCAAGGCACGGTCAGGCGAGGCATGGCTAAGGCACGACAACGCAAGGCTAGGCAATGCACGGCAAGGCAAGGAAAGGGTAACGGAAGGCAAGGCACGGTAAGGCGCGGCAAGGCTAAGGCACGACAACGCAAGGCTAGGCAGTAAACGGAAGGCAAGCAACGAGTAACGGAAGGCAAGGAAGGCAAGGGAAAGCAGGGGAAGGCAAGGGTAACGGAAGGAACGGCACGGTAAGGGGAAACAAGGCTAAGGCACGACAACGCAGGGCTAGCCAATGCACGGCAAGGAAAGGAAAGGGTAACGCAAGGCAAGGCACCGTTACGCGAGGCAAGGCTAGGGCACGACAACGCAAGGCTAGGCAATGCACGGAAGGCAAGCAAAGAGTAACGGAAGGCAAGGAAGGGAAGGGAAAGCAAGGCAAGGCAAGGGTAACGGAAGGAACGGCACGGCAAGGGGAAACAAGGCTAAGGCACGGCAACGCACGGCTAGGCAATGCACGGCAAGGCAAGGAAAGGGTAACGCAAGGCAAGACACTGTCAGGCGAGGCAAGGCTAAGGCACGACAACGCAAGGCTAGGCAATGCACGGAAGGAAAGCAAAGAGTAACGGAAGGCAATGAAAGGAAGGGAAAGCAAGGCAAGGTAAGGGTAACGCAAGGCAAGGCACGGTGAGGCAAGGCAAGGCTTATGCACGACAACGCACGGCTAGGCAATTCACGGCAAGGCAAGGAAAGGGTAACGCAAGGCAAGGCACGGTCAGGCGAGGCAAGGCTAAGGCACGACAACGCAAGGCTAGGCAATGCACGGAAGGCAAGCAAAGAGGAACGGAAGGCAAGGAAGCCTAGGGAAAGCAGGGAAAGGCAAGGGTAACGGAAGGAACGCCACGGTAAGGGCAAACAAGACTAAGGCACGACAACACAGGGCTAGGCAATGCAGGGCAAGGCAAGGAAATGGTAACGCAAGGCAAGGCACGGTTTGGGGAGGCAAAGCTAATGCACGACAACGCAAGGCTAAGCAGTGCACGGCTAGGCAAGGAAAGAGTAACGGAAGGAAAGGAAGGCAAGGCAAAGCAAGGCAAGGCAAGTGTAACAAAAGGCAAGGCACGGCAAGGGGAAACAAGGCTAAGGAACGGCAACGCACGGCTACGCAATGCACGGCCAGGCAAGGAAAGGGTAACGCAAGGCAAGGCACGGTAAGGAAAGACAAGGCTAATGCACGACAACGCACGGCTAGGCAATGCACGGCCAGGCAAGGAAAGGGTAACGCAAGGCAAGGAACGGTGATGCAAGGCAAGGCAAATGCACGACAACGCACGGCTAGGCAATGCACGGCAAGGCAAGGAAAGGGTAACTCAAGGCAAGGCACGGTCAGGCGAGGCAAGGCTAAGGCACGACAACGCAAGGCTAGGCAATGCACGGAAGGCAAGCAAAGAGTAACGGAAGGCATGGAAGGCAAGGGAAAGCAGGGGAAGGCAAGGGTAACGAAAGGAACGGCACGGTAAGGGGAAAAAAGGCTAAGTCACGACAACACAGGGCTAGGCAATGCACGGCAAGGCAAGGAAAGGGTAACGCAAGGCAAGGCACGGTGAAGCAAGGCAAGGCTGATGCACGACAACGCACGGCTAGGCAATGCACGGCAAGGCAAGGAAAGGGTAACGCAAGGCAAGGCACGGTCAGGCGAGGCAAGGCTAAGGCACGACAACGCAAGGCTAGGCAATGCACGGCAAGGCAAGGAAAGGGTAACGCAAGGCAAGGCACGGTAAGGCGCGGCAAGGTTAAGGCACGACAACGCAAGGCTAGGCAATAAACGGAAGGCAAGCAAAGAGTAACGGAAGGCAAGGAAGGCAAGGGAAAGCAGGGGAAGGCAAGGGTAACGGAAGGAACGGCACGGTAAGGGGAAACAAGGCTAAGGCACAACAACGCAGGGCTAGCCAATGCACGGCAAGGAAAGGAAAGGGTAACGCAAGGCAAGGCACCGTTACGCGAGGCAAGGCTAGGGCACGACAACGCAAGGCTAGGCAATGCACGGAAGGCAAGCAAAGAGTAACGGAAGGCAAGGAAGGCAAGGGAAAGCAAGGCAAGGCAAGGGTAACGGAAGGAACGGCACGGCAAGGGGAAACAAGGCTAAGGCACGGCAACGCACGGCTAGGCAATGCACGGTAAGGCAAGGAAAGGGTAACGCAAGGCAAGGCACTGTCAGGCGAGGCAAGGCTAAGGCACGACAACGCAAGGCTAGGCAATGCACGGAAGGAAAGCAAAGAGTAACGGAAGGCAATGAAAGGAAGGGAAAGCAAGGCAAGGTAAGGGTAACGCAAGGCAAGGCACGGTGAGGCAAGGCAAGGCTGATGCACGACAACGCACGGCTAGGCAATTCACGGCAAGGCAAGGAAAGGGTAACGCAAGGCAAGGCAGTGCACGGCTAGGCAAGGCAAGAGTAACGGAAGGCAAGGAAGGCAAGGGAAAGCAGGGGAAGGCAAGGGTAACGAAAGGAACGGCACGGTAAGGGGAAAGAAGGCTAAGGCACGACAACGCAAGGCTAGGCAGTGCACGGCTAGGCAAGGAAAGAGTAACGGAAGGAAAGGAAGGCAAGGCAAAGCAAGGCAAGGCAAGTGTAACAAAAGGCAAGGCACGGCAAGGGGAAACAAGGCTAAGGAACGGCAACGCACGGCTACGCAATGCACGGCCAGGCAAGGAAAGGGTAACGCAAGGCAAGGCACGGTAAGGCAAGACAAGGCTAATGCACGACAATGCGCGGCTAGGCAATGCACGGCCAGACAAGGAAAGGGTAACGCAAGGCAAGGCACGGTGAGGCAAGGCAAGGCAAATGCACGACAACGCACGGCTAGGCAATGCACGGCAAGGCAAGGAAAGGGTAACTCAAGGCAAGGCACGGTCAGGCGAGGCAAGGCTAAGGCACGACAACGCAAGGCTAGGCAATGAACGGAAGGCAAGCAAAGAGTAACGGAAGGCAAGGAAGGCAAGGGAAAGCAAGGGAAGGCAAGCGCAACGAAAGGAACGGCACGGTAAGGGGAAACAAAGCTAAGGCACGACAATGCAGGGCTAGGCAATGCACGGCAAGGCAAGGAAAGGGTAACGCAAGGCAAAGCACGGTGAGGCAAGACAAGGCAAATGCACGACAACGCACGGCTAGGCAATGCATGGCAAGGCAAGGAAAGGGTAACGCAAGGCAAGGCACGGTAAGGCGCGGCAAGGCTAAGGCACGACAACGCAAGGCTAGGCAATGCACGGCAAGGCAAAGAAAGGGTAACGCAAGGCAAGGCACGGTAAGGCGCGGCAAGGCTAAGGCACGACAACGCAAGGCTAGGCAATAAACGGAAGGCAAGCAAAGAGTAACGGAAGGCAAGGAAGGCAAGGGAAAGCAGGGGAAGGCAAGGGTAACGGAAGGAACGGCACGGTAAGGGGAAACAAGGCTAAGGCACGACAACGCAGGGCTAGCCAATGCACGGAAAGGAAAGGAAAGGGTAACGCAAGGCAAGGCACCGTTACGCGAGGAAAGCCAAAGGCACGACAACGCAGGGCTAGCCAATGCACGGCAAGGAAAGGAAAGAGTAACGCAAGGCAAGGCACCGTTACGCGAGGCAAGGCTAAGGCACGACAACGAAAGCCTAGGCAATGAACGGAAGGCAAGCAAAGAGTAACGGAAGGCAAG
This sequence comes from Macrotis lagotis, assembly GCF_037893015.1. Classification (NCBI taxonomy): domain Eukaryota; kingdom Metazoa; phylum Chordata; class Mammalia; order Peramelemorphia; family Peramelidae; genus Macrotis; species Macrotis lagotis. The sequence continues at coordinate 385,508 of NW_027421977.1, forward strand.
GAAGGCAAGGGAAAGCAAGGGAAGGCAAGGGCAACGAAAGGAACGGCACGGTAAGGGGAAACAAAGCTAAGGCACGACAATGCAGGGCTAGGCAATGCACGGCAAGGCAAGGAAAGGGTAACGCAAGGCAAAGCAGGGTGAGGCAAGACAAGGCAAATGCACGACAACGCACGGCTAGGCAATGCACGGCAAGGCAAGGAAAGGGTAACTCAAGGCAAGGCACGGTCAGGCGAGGCAAGGCTAAGGCACGACAACGCAAGGCTAGGCAATGCACGGAAGGCAAGCAAAGAGTAACGGAAGGCAAGGAAGGCAAGGGAAAGCAGGGGAAGGCAAGGGTAACGAAAGGAAAGGCACGGTAAGGGGAAACAAGGCTAAGGCACGACAACACAGGGCTAGGCAATGCAGGGCAAGGCAAGGAAAGGGTAACGCAAGGCAAGGCACGGTTTGGGGAGGAAGGCGAATGCACGACAACGCAAGGCTAGGCAATGCACGGAAGGCAAGCAAAGAGTAACGGAAGGCAAGGAAGGCAAGGGAAAGCAAGGCAAGGCAAGGGTAACAGAAGGAACGGCACGGCAAGGGGAAACAAGGTTAAGGCACGGCAACGCACGGCTAGGCAATGCACGGAAGGCAAGCAAAGAGTAACGGAAGGCAAGGAAGGCAAGGGAAAGCAGGGGAAGGCAAGGGTAACGAAAGGAACGGCACGGTAAGGGGAAACAAGGCTAAGGCACGACAACACAGGGCTAGGCAATGCAGGGCAAGGCAAGGAAAGGGTAACGCAAGGCAAGGCACGGTTTGGGGAGGAAGGCGAATGCACGACAACGCAAGGCTAGGCAATGCACGGAAGGCAAGCAAAGAGTAACGGAAGGCAAGGAAGGCAAGGGAAAGCAAGGCAAGGCAAGGGTAACAGAAGGAACGGCACGGCAAGGGGAAACAAGGCCAAGGCACGGCAACGCACGGCTAGGCAATGAACGGAAAGGCAAGGAAAGGGTAACGGAAGGCAAGGAAGGCAAGGGAAAGCAAGGGAAGGCAAGGGCAACGAAAGGAACGGCACGGTAAGGGGAAACAAAGCTAAGGCACGACAATGCAGGGCTAGGCAATGCACGGCAAGGCAAGGAAAGGGTAACTCAAGGCAAGGCACGGTCAGGCGAGGCAAGGCTAAGGCACGACAACGAGAGGCTAGGCAATGCACGGAAGGCAAGCAAAGAGTAACGGAATGCAAGGTAGGCAAGGGAAAGCAGGGGAAGGCAAGGGTAACGAAAGGAACGGCACGGTAAGGGGAAACAAGGCTAAGGCACGACAACACAGGGCTAGGCAATGCAGGGCAAGGCAAATAAAGGGTAACGCAAGGCAAGGCACGGTTTGGGGAGGAAGGCTAATGCACGACAATGCAAGGCTAGGCAATGCACGGAAGGCAAGCAAAGAGTAACGGAAGGCAAGGAAGGCAAGGGAAAGCAAGGCAAGGCAAGGGTAACAGAAAGAACGGCACGGCAAGGGGAAACAAGGCTAAGGCACGGCAACGCACGGCTAGGCAATGCACGGCAAGGCAAGGAAAGGGTAACGCAAGGCAAGGCACGGTGAGGCAAGGCAAGGCTGATGCACGACAACGCACGGCTAGGCAATGCACGGCAAGGAAAGGAAAGGGTAACGCAAGGCAAGGCACCGTTACGCGAGGCAAGGCTAGGGCACGACAACGCAAGGCTAGGCAATGCACGGAAGGCAAGCAAAGAGTAACGGAAGGCAAGGAAGGCAAGGGAAAGCAAGGCAAGGCAAGGGTAACGGAAGGAACGGCACGGCAAGGGGAAACAAGGCTAAGGCACGGCAACGCACGGCTAGGCAATGCACGGCAAGGCAAGCAAAGGGTAACGCAAGGCAAGGCACTGTCAGGCTAGGCAAGGCTAAGGCACGACAACGCAAGGCTAGGCAATGCACGGAAGGAAAGCAAAGAGTAACGGAAGGCAATGAAAGGAAGGGAAATCAAGGCAAGGTAAGGGTAACGCAAGGCAAGGCACGGTGAGGCAAGGCAAGGCTGATGCACGACAACGCACGGCTAGGCAATTCACGGCAAGGCAAGGAAAGGGTAACGCAAGGCAAGGCACGGTCAGGCGAGGCAAGGCTAAGGCACGACAACGCAAGGCTAGGCAATGCACGGAAGGCAAGCAAAGAGGAACGGAAGGCAAGGAAGGCTAGGGAAAGCAGGGAAAGGCAAGGGTAACGGAAGGAACGGCACGGTAAGGGCAAACAAGACTAAGGCACGACAACACAGGGCTAGGCAATGCAGGGCAAGGCAAGGAAATGGTAACGCAAGGCAAGGCACGGTTTGGGGAGGCAAAGCTAATGCACGACAACGCAAGGCTAGGCAGTGCACGGCTAGGCAAGGAAAGAGTAACGGAAGGAAAGGAAGGCAAGGCAAAGCAAGGCAAGGCAAGTGTAACAAAAGGCAAGGCACGGCAAGGGGAAACAAGGCTAAGGAACGGCAACGCACGGCTACGCAATGCACGGCCAGGCAAGGAAAGGGTAACGCAAGGCAAGGCACGGTAAGGCAAGACAAGGCTAATGCACGACAACGCACGGCTAGGCAATGCACGGCCAGGCAAGGAAAGGGTAACGCAAGGCAACGCACGGTGAGGCAAGGCAAGGCAAATGCACGACAACGCACGGCTAGGCAATGCACGGCAAGGCAAGGAAAGGGTAACGCAAGGCAAAGTACGGTCAGGCGAGGCAAGGCTAAGGCACGACAACGCAAGGCTAGGCAATGAACGGAAGGCAAGCAAAGAGTAACGGAAGGCAAGGAAGGCAAGGGAAAGCAAGGGAAGGCAAGGGCAACGAAAGGAACGGCACGGTAAGGGGAAACAAAGCTAAGGCACGACAATGCAGGGCTAGGCAATGCACGGCAAGGCAAGGAAAGGGTAACTCAAGGCAATGCACGGTCAGGCGAGGCAAGGCTAAGGCACGACAACGAGAGGCTAGGCAATGCACGGAAGGCAAGCAAAGAGTAACGGAATGCAAGGTAGGCAAGGGAAAGCAGGGGAAGGCAAGGGTAACGAAAGGAACGGCACGGTAAGGGGAAACAAGGCTAAGGCACGACAACACAGGGCTAGGCAATGCAGGGCAAGGCAAATAAAGGGTAACGCAAGGCAAGGCACGGTTTGGGGAGGAAGGTGAATGCACGACAACGCAAGGCTAGGCAATGCACGGAAGGCAAGCAAAGAGTAACGGAAGGCAAGGAAGGCAAGGGAAAGCAAGGCAAGGCAAGGGTAACAGAAAGAACGGCACGGCAAGGGGAAACAAGGCTAAGGCACGGCAACGCACGGCTAGGCAATGCACGGCAAGGCAAGGAAAGGGTAACGCAAGGCAAGGCACGGTGAGGCAAGGCAAGGCTGATGCACGACAACGCACGGCTAGGCAATGCACGGCAAGGAAAGGAAAGGGTAACGCAAGGCAAGGCACCGTTACGCGAGGCAAGGCTAGGGCACGACAACGCAAGGCTAGGCAATGCACGGAAGGCAAGCAAAGAGTAACGGAAGGCAAGGAAGGCAAGGGAAAGCAAGGCAAGGCAAGGGTAACGGAAGGAACGGCACGGCAAGGGGAAACAAGGCTAAGGCACGGCAACGCACGGCTAGGCAATGCACGGCAAGGCAAGGAAAGGGTAACGCAAGGCAAGGCACTGTCAGGCGAGGCAAGGCTAAGGCACGACAACGCAAGGCTAGGCAATGCACGGAAGGAAAGCAAAGAGTAACGGAAGGCAATGAAAGGAAGGGAAAGCAAGGCAAGGTAAGGGTAACGCAAGGCAAGGCACGGTGAGGCAAGGCAAGGCTGATGCACGACAACGCACGGCTAGGCAATTCACGGCAAGGCAAGGAAAGGGTAACGCAAGGCAAGGCACGGTCAGGCGAGGCAAGGCTAAGGCACGACAACGCAAGGCTAGGCAATGCACGGAAGGCAAGCAAAGAGGAACGGAAGGCAAGGAAGGCTAGGGAAAGCAGGGAAAGGCAAGGGTAACGGAAGGAACGGCACGGTAAGGGCAAACAAGACTAAGGCACGACAACACAGGGCTAGGCAATGCAGGGCAAGGCAAGGAAATGGTAACGCAAGGCAAGGCACGGTTTGGGGAGGCAAAGCTAATGCACGACAACGCAAGGCTAGGCAGTGCACGGCTAGGCAAGGAAAGAGTAACGGAAGGAAAGGAAGGCAAGGCAAAGCAAGGCAAGGCAAGTGTAACAAAAGGCAAGGCACGGCAAGGGGAAACAAGGCTAAGGAAGGCAACGCACGGCTACGCAATGCACGGCCAGGCAAGGAAAGGGTAACGCAAGGCAAGGCACGGTAAGGCAAGACAAGGCTAATGCACGACAACGCACGGCTAGGCAATGCACGGCCAGGCAAGGAAAGGGTAACGCAAGGCAAGGAACGGTGAGGCAAGGCAAGGCAAATGCACGACAACGCACGGCTAGGCAATGCACGGCAAGGCAAGGAAAGGGTAACTCAAGGCAAGGCACGGTCAGGCGAGGCAAGGCTAAGGCACGACAACGCAAGGCTAGGCAATGCACGGAAGGCAAGCAAAGAGTAACGGAAGGCAAGGAAGGCAAGGGAAAGCAGGGGAAGGCAAGGGTAACGAAAGGAACGGCACGGTAAGGGGAAACAAGGCTAAGGCACGACAACACAGGGCTAGGCAATGCACGGCAAGGCAAGGAAAGGGTAACGCAAGGCAAGGCACGGTGAAGCAAGGCAAGGCTGATGCACGACAACGCACGGCTAGGCAATGCACGGCAAGGCAAGGAAAGGGTAACGCAAGGCAAGGCACGGTCAGGCGAGGCAAGGCTAAGGCACGACAACGCAAGGCTAGGCAATGCACGGCAAGGCAAGGAAAGGGTAACGCAAGGCAAGGGACGATAAGGCGCGGCAAGGCTAAGGCACGACAACGCAAGGCTAGGCAATAAACGGAAGGCAAGCAAAGAGTAACGGAAGGCAAGGAAGGCAAGGGAAAGCAGGGGAAGGCAAGGGTAACGGAAGGAACGGCACGGTAAGGGGAAACAAGGCTAAGGCACGACAACGCAGGGCTAGCCAATGCACGGCAAGGAAAGGAAAGGGTAACGCAAGGCAAGGCACCGTTACGCGAGGCAAGGCTAAGGCACGACAACGCAAGGCTAGGCAATGCACGGAAGGCAAGCAAAGAGTAACGAAAGGCAAGGAAGGCAAGGGAAAGCAAGGGAAGGCAAGGGCAACGAAAGGAACGGCACGGCAAGGGGAAACAAGGCTAAGGCACGGCAACGCACGGCTAGGCAATGCACGGCCAGGCAAGGAAAGGGTAACGCAAGGCAAGGCACGGTAAGGCAAGACAAGGCTAATGCACGACAACGCACGGCTAGGCAATGCACGGCCAGGCAAGGAAAGGGTAACGGAAGGCAAGGAAGGCAAGGGAAAGCAGGGGAAGGCAAGGGTAACGAAAGGAACGGCACGGTAAGGGGAAACAAGGCTAAGGCACGACAACACAGGGCTAGGCAATGCAGGGCAAGGCAAGGAAAGGGTAACGCAAGGCAAGGCACGGTTTGGGGAGGAAGGCGCATGTACGACAACGCAAGGCTAGGCAATGCACGGAAGGCAAGCAAAGAGTAACGGAAGGCAAGGAAGGCAAGGGAAAGCAAGGCAAGGCAAGGGTAACAGAAGGAACGGCACGGCAAGGGGAAACAAGGCTAAGGCACGGCAACGCACGGCTAGGCAATGCACGGCAAGGCAAGGAAAGGGTAACGCAAGGCAAGGCACGGTGAGGCAAGGCAAGGCTGATGCACGACAACGCACGGCTAGGCAATGCACGGCAAGGAAAGGAAAGGGTAACGCAAGGCAAGGCACCGTTACGCGAGGCAAGGCTAGGGCACGACAACGCAAGGCTAGGCAATGCACGGAAGGCAAGCAAAGAGTAACGGAAGGCAATGAAGGCAAGGGAAAGCAAGGCAAGGCAAGGGTAACGGAAGGAACGGCACGGCAAGGGGAAACAAGGCTAAGGCACGGCAACGCACCGCTAGGCAATGCACGGCAAGGCAAGGAAAGGGTAACGCAAGGCAAGGCACTGTCAGGCGAGGCAAGGCTAAGGCACGACAACGCAAGGCTAGGCAATGCACGGAAGGAAAGCCAAGAGTAACGGAAGGCAATGAAAGGAAGGGAAAGCAAGGCAAGGTAAGGGTAACGCAAGGCAAGGCACGGTGAGGCAAGGCAAGGCTGATGCACGACAACGCACGGCTAGGCAATTCACGGCAAGGCAAGGAAAGGGTAACGCAAGGCAAGGCACGGTCAGGCGAGGCAAGGCTAAGGCACGACAACGCAAGGCTAGGCAATGCACGGAAGGCAAGCAAAGAGGAACGGAAGGCAAGGAAGGCTAGGGAAAGCAGGGAAAGGCAAGGGTAACGGAAGGAACGGCACGGTAAGGGCAAACAAGACTAAGGCACGACAACACAGGGCTAGGCAATGCAGGGCAAGGCAAGGAAATGGTAACGCAAGGCAAGGCACGGTTTGGGGAGGCAAAGCTAATGCACGACAACGCAAGGCTAGGCAGTGCACGGCTAGGCAAGGAAAGAGTAACGGAAGGAAAGGAAGGCAAGGCAAAGCAAGGCAAGGCAAGTGTAACAAAAGGCAAGGCACGGCAAGGGGAAACAAGGCTAAGGAACGGCAACGCACGGCTACGCAATCCACGGCCAGGCAAGGAAAGGGTAACGGAAGGCAAGGCACGGTAAGGCAAGACAAGGCTAATGCACGACAACGCACGGCTAGGCAATGCACGGCCAGGCAAGGAAAGGGTAACGCAAGGCAAGGAACGGTGAGGCAAGGCAAGGCAAATGCACGACAACGCACGGCTAGGCAATGCACGGCAAGGCAAGGAAAGGGTAACGCAAGGCAAGGCACGGTCAGGCGAGGCAAGGCTAAGGCACGACAACGCAAGGCTAGGCAATGCACGGAAGGCAAGCAAAGAGTAACGGAAGGCAAGGAAGGCAAGGGAAAGCAAGGCAAGGCAAGGGCAACGAAAGGAACGGCACGGTAAGGGGAAACAAAGCTAAGGCACGACAATGCAGGGCTAGGCAATGCACGGCAAGGCAAGCAAAGGGTAACGCAAGGCAAAGCACGGTGAGGCAAGACAAGGCAAATGCACGACAACGCACGGCTAGGCAATGCAGGGCAAGGCAAAGAAAGGGTAACGCAAGGCAAGGCACGGTTTGGGGAGGAAGGCGAATGCACGACAACGCAAGGCTAGGCAATGCACGGAAGGCAAGCAAAGAGTAACGGAAGGCAAGGAAGGCAAGGGAAAGCAAGGCAAGGCAAGGGTAACAGAAGGAACGGCACGGCAAGGGGAAACAAGGCTAAGGCACGGCAACGCACGGCTAGGCAATGCACGGCAAGGCAAGGAAAGGGTAACGCAAGGCAAGGCACGGTGAGGCAAGGCAAGGCTGATGCACGACAACGCACGGCTAGGCAATGTACGGCAAGGCAAGGAAAGGGTAACGCAAGGCAAGGCACGGTCAGGCGAGGCATGGCTAAGGCACGACAACGCAAGGCTAGGCAATGCACGGCAAGGCAAGGAAAGGGTAACGGAAGGCAAGGCACGGTAAGGCGCGGCAAGGCTAAGGCACGACAACGCAAGGCTAGGCAGTACACGGAAGGCAAGCAACGAGTAACGGAAGGCAAGGAAGGCAAGGGAAAGCAGCGGAAGGCAAGGGTAACGGAAGGAACGGCACGGTAAGGGGAAACAAGGCTAAGGCACGACAACGCAGGGCTAGCCAATGCACGGCAAGGAAAGGAAAGGGTAACGCAAGGCAAGGCACCGTTACGCGAGGCAAGGCTAGGGCACGACAACGCAAGGCTAGGCAATGCACGGAAGGCAAGCAAAGAGTAACGGAAGGCAAGGAAGGGAAGGGAAAGCAAGGCAAGGCAAGGGTAACGGAAGGAACGGCACGGCAAGGGGAAACAAGGCTAAGGCACGGCAACGCACGGCTAGGCAATGCACGGCAAGGCAAGGAAAGGGTAACGCAAGGCAAGGCACTGTCAGGCGAGGCAAGGCTAAGGCACGACAACGCAAGGCTAGGCAATGCACGGAAGGAAAGCAAAGAGTATCGGAAGGCAATGAAAGGAAGGGAAAGCAAGGCAAGGTAAGGGTAACGCAAGGCAAGGCACGGTGAGGCAAGGCAAGGCTTATGCACGACAACGCACGGCTAGGCAATTCACGGCAAGGCAAGGAAAGGGTAACGCAAGGCAAGGCACGGTCAGGCGAGGCAAGGCTAAGGCACGACAACGCAAGGCTAGGCAATGCACGGAAGGCAAGCAAAGAGGAACGGAAGGCAAGGAAGCCTAGGGAAAGCAGGGAAAGGCAAGGGTAACGGAAGGAACGCCACGGTAAGGGCAAACAAGACTAAGGCACGACAACACAGGGCTAGGCAATGCAGGGCAAGGCAAGGAAATGGTAACGCAAGGCAAGGCACGGTTTGGGGAGGCAAAGCTAATGCACGACAACGCAAGGCTAGGCAGTGCACGGCTAGGCAAGGAAAGAGTAACGGAAGGAAAGGAAGGCAAGGCAAAGCAAGGCAAGGCAAGTGTAACAAAAGACAAGGCACGGCAAGGGGAAACAAGGCTAAGGAACGGCAACGCACGGCTACGCAATGCACGGCCAGGCAAGGAAAGGGTAACGCAAGGCAAGGCACGGTAAGGAATGACAAGGCTAATGCACGACAACGCACGGCTAGGCAATGCACGACCAGGCAAGGAAAGGGTAACGCAAGGCAAAGCAGGGTGAGGCAAGACAAGGCAAATGCACGACAACGCACGGCTAGGCAATGCACGGCAAGGCAAGGAAAGGGTAACTCAAGGCAAGGCACGGTCAGGCGAGGCAAGGCTAAGGCACGACAACGCAAGGCTAGGCAATGCACGGAAGGCAAGCAAAGAGTAACGGAAGGCAAGGAAGGCAAGGGAAAGCAGGGGAAGGCAAGGGTAACGAAAGGAAAGGCACGGTAAGGGGAAACAAGGCTAAGGCACGACAACACAGGGCTAGGCAATGCAGGGCAAGGCAAGGAAAGGGTAACGCAAGGCAAGGCACGGTTTGGGGAGGAAGGCGAATGCACGACAACGCAAGGCTAGGCAATGCACGGAAGGCAAGCAAAGAGTAACGGAAGGCAAGGAAGGCAAGGGAAAGCAAGGCAAGGCAAGGGTAACAGAAGGAACGGCACGGCAAGGGGAAACAAGGTTAAGGCACGGCAACGCACGGCTAGGCAATGCACGGAAGGCAAGCAAAGAGTAACGGAAGGCAAGGAAGGCAAGGGAAAGCAGGGGAAGGCAAGGGTAACGAAAGGAACGGCACGGTAAGGGGAAACAAGGCTAAGGCACGACAACACAGGGCTAGGCAATGCAGGGCAAGGCAAGGAAAGGGTAACGCAAGGCAAGGCACGGTTTGGGGAGGAAGGCGAATGCACGACAACGCAAGGCTAGGCAATGCACGGAAGGCAAGCAAAGAGTAACGGAAGGCAAGGAAGGCAAGGGAAAGCAAGGCAAGGCAAGGGTAACAGAAGGAACGGCACGGCAAGGGGAAACAAGGCTAAGGCACGGCAACGCACGGCTAGGCAATGAACGGAAAGGCAAGGAAAGGGTAACGGAAGGCAAGGAAGGCAAGGGAAAGCAAGGGAAGGCAAGGGCAACGAAAGGAACGGCACGGTAAGGGGAAACAAAGCTAAGGCACGACAATGCAGGGCTAGGCAATGCACGGCAAGGCAAGGAAAGGGTAACTCAAGGCAAGGCACGGTCAGGCGAGGCAAGGCTAAGGCACGACAACGAGAGGCTAGGCAATGCACGGAAGGCAAGCAAAGAGTAACGGAATGCAAGGTAGGCAAGGGAAAGCAGGGGAAGGCAAGGGTAACGAAAGGAACGGCACGGTAAGGGGAAACAAGGCTAAGGCACGACAACACAGGGCTAGGCAATGCAGGGCAAGGCAAATAAAGGGTAACGCAAGGCAAGGCACGGTTTGGGGAGGAAGGCTAATGCACGACAATGCAAGGCTAGGCAATGCACGGAAGGCAAGCAAAGAGTAACGGAAGGCAAGGAAGGCAAGGGAAAGCAAGGCAAGGCAAGGGTAACAGAAAGAACGGCACGGCAAGGGGAAACAAGGCTAAGGCACGGCAACGCACGGCTAGGCAATGCACGGCAAGGCAAGGAAAGGGTAACGCAAGGCAAGGCACGGTGAGGCAAGGCAAGGCTGATGCACGACAACGCACGGCTAGGCAATGCACGGCAAGGAAAGGAAAGGGTAACGCAAGGCAAGGCACCGTTACGCGAGGCAAGGCTAGGGCACGACAACGCAAGGCTAGGCAATGCACGGAAGGCAAGCAAAGAGTAACGGAAGGCAAGGAAGGCAAGGGAAAGCAAGGCAAGGCAAGGGTAACGGAAGGAACGGCACGGCAAGGGGAAACAAGGCTAAGGCACGGCAACGCACGGCTAGGCAATGCACGGCAAGGCAAGCAAAGGGTAACGCAAGGCAAGGCACTGTCAGGCTAGGCAAGGCTAAGGCACGACAACGCAAGGCTAGGCAATGCACGGAAGGAAAGCAAAGAGTAACGGAAGGCAATGAAAGGAAGGGAAATCAAGGCAAGGTAAGGGTAACGCAAGGCAAGGCACGGTGAGGCAAGGCAAGGCTGATGCACGACAACGCACGGCTAGGCAATTCACGGCAAGGCAAGGAAAGGGTAACGCAAGGCAAGGCACGGTCAGGCGAGGCAAGGCTAAGGCACGACAACGCAAGGCTAGGCAATGCACGGAAGGCAAGCAAAGAGGAACGGAAGGCAAGGAAGGCTAGGGAAAGCAGGGAAAGGCAAGGGTAACGGAAGGAACGGCACGGTAAGGGCAAACAAGACTAAGGCACGACAACACAGGGCTAGGCAATGCAGGGCAAGGCAAGGAAATGGTAACGCAAGGCAAGGCACGGTTTGGGGAGGCAAAGCTAATGCACGACAACGCAAGGCTAGGCAGTGCACGGCTAGGCAAGGAAAGAGTAACGGAAGGAAAGGAAGGCAAGGCAAAGCAAGGCAAGGCAAGTGTAACAAAAGGCAAGGCACGGCAAGGGGAAACAAGGCTAAGGAACGGCAACGCACGGCTACGCAATGCACGGCCAGGCAAGGAAAGGGTAACGCAAGGCAAGGCACGGTAAGGCAAGACAAGGCTAATGCACGACAACGCACGGCTAGGCAATGCACGGCCAGGCAAGGAAAGGGTAACGCAAGGCAACGCACGGTGAGGCAAGGCAAGGCAAATGCACGACAACGCACGGCTAGGCAATGCACGGCAAGGCAAGGAAAGGGTAACGCAAGGCAAAGTACGGTCAGGCGAGGCAAGGCTAAGGCACGACAACGCAAGGCTAGGCAATGAACGGAAGGCAAGCAAAGAGTAACGGAAGGCAAGGAAGGCAAGGGAAAGCAAGGGAAGGCAAGGGCAACGAAAGGAACGGCACGGTAAGGGGAAACAAAGCTAAGGCACGACAATGCAGGGCTAGGCAATGCACGGCAAGGCAAGGAAAGGGTAACTCAAGGCAATGCACGGTCAGGCGAGGCAAGGCTAAGGCACGACAACGAGAGGCTAGGCAATGCACGGAAGGCAAGCAAAGAGTAACGGAATGCAAGGTAGGCAAGGGAAAGCAGGGGAAGGCAAGGGTAACGAAAGGAACGGCACGGTAAGGGGAAACAAGGCTAAGGCACGACAACACAGGGCTAGGCAATGCAGGGCAAGGCAAATAAAGGGTAACGCAAGGCAAGGCACGGTTTGGGGAGGAAGGTGAATGCACGACAACGCAAGGCTAGGCAATGCACGGAAGGCAAGCAAAGAGTAACGGAAGGCAAGGAAGGCAAGGGAAAGCAAGGCAAGGCAAGGGTAACAGAAAGAACGGCACGGCAAGGGGAAACAAGGCTAAGGCACGGCAACGCACGGCTAGGCAATGCACGGCAAGGCAAGGAAAGGGTAACGCAAGGCAAGGCACGGTGAGGCAAGGCAAGGCTGATGCACGACAACGCACGGCTAGGCAATGCACGGCAAGGAAAGGAAAGGGTAACGCAAGGCAAGGCACCGTTACGCGAGGCAAGGCTAGGGCACGACAACGCAAGGCTAGGCAATGCACGGAAGGCAAGCAAAGAGTAACGGAAGGCAAGGAAGGCAAGGGAAAGCAAGGCAAGGCAAGGGTAACGGAAGGAACGGCACGGCAAGGGGAAACAAGGCTAAGGCACGGCAACGCACGGCTAGGCAATGCACGGCAAGGCAAGGAAAGGGTAACGCAAGGCAAGGCACTGTCAGGCGAGGCAAGGCTAAGGCACGACAACGCAAGGCTAGGCAATGCACGGAAGGAAAGCAAAGAGTAACGGAAGGCAATGAAAGGAAGGGAAAGCAAGGCAAGGTAAGGGTAACGCAAGGCAAGGCACGGTGAGGCAAGGCAAGGCTGATGCACGACAACGCACGGCTAGGCAATTCACGGCAAGGCAAGGAAAGGGTAACGCAAGGCAAGGCACGGTCAGGCGAGGCAAGGCTAAGGCACGACAACGCAAGGCTAGGCAATGCACGGAAGGCAAGCAAAGAGGAACGGAAGGCAAGGAAGGCTAGGGAAAGCAGGGAAAGGCAAGGGTAACGGAAGGAACGGCACGGTAAGGGCAAACAAGACTAAGGCACGACAACACAGGGCTAGGCAATGCAGGGCAAGGCAAGGAAATGGTAACGCAAGGCAAGGCACGGTTTGGGGAGGCAAAGCTAATGCACGACAACGCAAGGCTAGGCAGTGCACGGCTAGGCAAGGAAAGAGTAACGGAAGGAAAGGAAGGCAAGGCAAAGCAAGGCAAGGCAAGTGTAACAAAAGGCAAGGCACGGCAAGGGGAAACAAGGCTAAGGAACGGCAACGCACGGCTACGCAATGCACGGCCAGGCAAGGAAAGGGTAACGCAAGGCAAGGCACGGTAAGGCAAGACAAGGCTAATGCACGACAACGCACGGCTAGGCAATGCACGGCCAGGCAAGGAAAGGGTAACGCAAGGCAAGGAACGGTGAGGCACGGCAAGGCAAATGCACGACAATGCACGGCTAGGCAATGCACGGCAAGGCAAGGAAAGGGTAACTCAAGGCAAGGCACGGTCAGGCGAGGCAAGGCTAAGGCACGACAACGCAAGGCTAGGCAATGCACGGAAGGCAAGCAAAGAGTAACGGAAGGCAAGGAAGGCAAGGGAAAGCAGGGGAAGGCAAGGGTAACGAAAGGAACGGCACGGTAAGGGGAAACAAGGCTAAGGCACGACAACACAGGGCTAGGCAATGCACGGCAAGGCAAGGAAAGGGTAACGCAAGGCAAGGCACGGTGAAGCAAGGCAAGGCTGATGCACGACAACGCACGGCTAGGCAATGCACGGCAAGGCAAGGAAAGGGTAACGCAAGGCAAGGCACGGTCAGGCGAGGCAAGGCTAAGGCACGACAACGCAAGGCTAGGCAATGCACGGCAAGGCAAGGAAAGGGTAACGCAAGGCAAGGGACGATAAGGCGCGGCAAGGCTAAGGCACGACAACGCAAGGCTAGGCAATAAACGGAAGGCAAGCAAAGAGTAACGGAAGGCAAGGAAGGCAAGGGAAAGCAGGGGAAGGCAAGGGTAACGGAAGGAACGGCACGGTAAGGGGAAACAAGGCTAAGGCACGACAACGCAGGGCTAGCCAATGCACGGCAAGGAAAGGAAAGGGTAACGCAAGGCAAGGCACCGTTACGGGAGGCAAGGCTAACGCACGACAACGCAAGGCTAGGCAATGCACGGAAGGCAAGCAAAGAGTAACGGAAGGCAAGGAAGGCAAGGGAAAGCAAGGCAAGGCTAGGGTAACGGAAGGAACGGCACGGCAAGGGGAAACAAGGCTAAGGCACGGCAACGCACGGCTAGGCAAAGCACGGCCAGGCAAGGAAAGGGTAACGCAAGGCAAGGCACGGTAAGGCAAGACAAGGCTAATGCACGACAACGCACGGCTAGGCAATGCACGGCGAGGCAAGGAAAGGGTAACGCAAGGCAAGGCACCGTGAGGCAAGGCAAGGCAAATGCACGACAACGCACGGCTAGGCAATGAACGGAAGGCAAGCAAAGAGTAACGGAAGGCAAGGAAGGCAAGGGAAAGCAAGGGAAGGCAAGGGCAACGAAAGGAACGGCACGGTAAGGGGAAACAAAGCTAAGGCACGACAATGCAGGGCTAGGCAATGCACGGCAAGGCAAGGAAAGGGTAACGCAAGGCAAAGCACGGTGAGGCAAGACAAGGCAAATGCACGACAACGCACGGCTAGGCAATGCACGGCAAGGCAAGGAAAGGGTAACTCAAGGCAAGGCACGGTCAGGCGAGGCAAGGCTAAGGCACGACAACGCAAGGCTAGGCAATGCACGGAAGGCAAGCAAAGAGTAACGGAAGGCAAGGAAGGCAAGGGAAAGCAGGGGAAGGCAAGGGTAACGAAAGGAACGGCACGGTAAGGGGAAACAAGGCTAAGGCACGACAACACAGGGCTAGGCAATGCAGGGCAAGGCAAGGAAAGGGTAACGCAAGGCAAGGCACGGTTTGGGGAGGAAGGCGAATGCACGACAACGCAAGGCTAGGCAATGCACGGAAGGCAAGCAAAGAGTAACGGAAGGCAAGGAAGGCAAGGGAAAGCAAGGCAAGGCAAGGGTAACAGAAGGAACGGCACGGCAAGGGGAAACAAGGCTAAGGCACGGCAACGCACGGCTAGGCAATGCACGGCAAGGCAAGGAAAGGGTAACGCAAGGCAAGGCACGGTGAGGCAAGGCAAGGCTGATGCACGACAACGCACGGCTAGGCAATGCACGGCAAGGAAAGGAAAGGGTAACGCAAGGCAAGGCACCGTTACGCGAGGCAAGGCTAGGGCACGACAACGCAAGGCTAGGCAATGCACGGAAGGCAAGCAAAGAGTAACGGAAGGCAATGAAGGCAAGGGAAAGCAAGGCAAGGCAAGGGTAACGGAAGGAACGGCACGGCAAGGGGAAACAAGGCTAAGGCACGGCAACGCACGGCTAGGCAATGCACGGCAAGGCAAGGAAAGGGTAACGCAAGGCAAGGCACTGTCAGGCGAGGCAAGGCTAAGGCACGACAACGCAAGGCTAGGCAATGCACGGAAGGAAAGCCAAGAGTAACGGAAGGCAATGAAAGGAAGGGAAAGCAAGGCAAGGTAAGGGTAACGCAAGGCAAGGCACGGTGAGGCAAGGCAAGGCTGATGCACGACAACGCACGGCTAGGCAATTCACGGCAAGGCAAGGAAAGGGTAACGCAAGGCAAGGCACGGTCAGGCGAGGCAAGGCTAAGGCACGACAACGCAAGGCTAGGCAATGCACGGAAGGCAAGCAAAGAGGAACGGAAGGCAAGGAAGGCTAGGGAAAGCAGGGAAAGGCAAGGGTAACGGAAGGAACGGCACGGTAAGGGCAAACAAGACTAAGGCACGACAACACAGGGCTAGGCAATGCAGGGCAAGGCAAGGAAATGGTAACGCAAGGCAAGGCACGGTTTGGGGAGGCAAAGCTAATGCACGACAACGCAAGGCTAGGCAGTGCACGGCTAGGCAAGGAAAGAGTAACGGAAGGAAAGGAAGGCAAGGCAAAGCAAGGCAAGGCAAGTGTAACAAAAGGCAAGGCACGGCAAGGGGAAACAAGGCTAAGGAACGGCAACGCACGGCTACGCAATCCACGGCCAGGCAAGGAAAGGGTAACGGAAGGCAAGGCACGGTAAGGCAAGACAAGGCTAATGCACGACAACGCACGGCTAGGCAATGCACGGCCAGGCAAGGAAAGGGTAACGCAAGGCAAGGAACGGTGAGGCAAGGCAAGGCAAATGCACGACAACGCACGGCTAGGCAATGCACGGCAAGGCAAGGAAAGGGTAACGCAAGGCAAGGCACGGTCAGGCGAGGCAAGGCTAAGGCACGACAACGCAAGGCTAGGCAATGCACGGAAGGCAAGCAAAGAGTAACGGAAGGCAAGGAAAGGCAAGGGAAAGCAAGGCAAGGCAAGGGCAACGAAAGGAACGGCACGGTAAGGGGAAACAAAGCTAAGGCACGACAATGCAGGGCTAGGCAATGCACGGCAAGGCAAGGAAAGGGTAACGCAAGGCAAAGCACGGTGAGGCAAGACAAGGCAAATGCACGACAACGCACGGCTAGGCAATGCAGGGCAAGGCAAGGAAAGGGTAACGCAAGGCAAGGCACGGTTTGGGGAGGAAGGCGAATGCACGACAACGCAAGGCTAGGCAATGCACGGAAGGCAAGCAAAGAGTAACGGAAGGCAAGGAAGGCAAGGGAAAGCAAGGCAAGGCAAGGGTAACAGAAGGAACGGCACGGCAAGGGGAAACAAGGCTAAGGCACGGCAACGCACGGCTAGGCAATGCACGGCAAGGCAAGGAAAGGGTAACGCAAGGCAAGGCACGGTGAGGCAAGGCAAGGCTGATGCACGACAACGCACGGCTAGGCAATGTACGGCAAGGCAAGGAAAGGGTAACGCAAGGCAAGGCACGGTCAGGCGAGGCATGGCTAAGGCACGACAACGCAAGGCTAGGCAATGCACGGCAAGGCAAGGAAAGGGTAACGGAAGGCAAGGCACGGTAAGGCGCGGCAAGGCTAAGGCACGACAACGCAAGGCTAGGCAGTACACGGAAGGCAAGCAACGAGTAACGGAAGGCAAGGAAGGCAAGGGAAAGCAGGGGAAGGCAAGGGTAACGGAAGGAACGGCACGGTAAGGGGAAACAAGGCTAAGGCACGACAACGCAGGGCTAGCCAATGCACGGCAAGGAAAGGAAAGGGTAACGCAAGGCAAGGCACCGTTACGCGAGGCAAGGCTAGGGCACGACAACGCAAGGCTAGGCAATGCACGGAAGGCAAGCAAAGAGTAACGGAAGGCAAGGAAGGGAAGGGAAAGCAAGGCAAGGCAAGGGTAACGGAAGGAACGGCACGGCAAGGGGAAACAAGGCTAAGGCACGGCAACGCACGGCTAGGCAATGCACGGCAAGGCAAGGAAAGGGTAACGCAAGGCAAGGCACTGTCAGGCGAGGCAAGGCTAAGGCACGACAACGCAAGGCTAGGCAATGCACGGAAGGAAAGCAAAGAGTATCGGAAGGCAATGAAAGGAAGGGAAAGCAAGGCAAGGTAAGGGTAACGCAAGGCAAGGCACGGTGAGGCAAGGCAAGGCTTATGCACGACAACGCACGGCTAGGCAATTCACGGCAAGGCAAGGAAAGGGTAACTAAAGGCAAGGCACGGTCAGGCGAGGCAAGGCTAAGGCACGACAACGCAAGGCTAGGCAATGCACGGAAGGCAAGCAAAGAGGAACGGAAGGCAAGGAAGGCTAGGGAAAGCAGGGAAAGGCAAGGGTAACGGAAGGAACGGCACGGTAAGGGCAAACAAGACTAAGGCACGACAACACAGGGCTAGGCAATGCAGGGCAAGGCAAGGAAATGGTAACGCAAGGCAAGGCACGATTTGGGGAGGCAAAGCTAATGCACGACAACGCAAGGCTAGGCAGTGCACGGCTAGGCAAGGAAAGAGTAACGGAAGGAAAGGAAGGCAAGGCAAAGCAAGGCAAGGCAAGTGTAACAAAAGGCAAGGCACGGCAAGGGGAAACAAGGCTAAGGAACGGCAACGCACGGCTACGCAATGCACGGCCAGGCAAGGAAAGGGTAACGCAAGGCAAGGCACGGTAAGGAAAGACAAGGCTAATGCACGACAACGCACGGCTAGGCAATGCACGGCCAGGCAAGGAAAGGGTAACGCAAGGCAAGGAACGGTGAGGCAAGGCAAGGCAAATGCACGACAACGCACGGCTAGGCAATGCAAGGCAAGGCAAGGAAAGGGTAACTCAAGGCAAGGCACGGTCAGGCGAGGCAAGGCTAAGGCACGACAACGCAAGGCTAGGCAATGCACGGAAGGCAAGCAAAGAGTAACGGAAGGCAAGGAAGGCAAGGGAAAGCAAGGGAAGGCAAGGGTAACGAAAGGAACGGCACGGTAAGGGGAAACAAGGCTAAGGCACGACAACACAGGGCTAGGCAATGCACGGCAAGGCAAGGAAAGGGTAACGCAAGGCAAGGCACGGTGAAGCAAGGCAAGGCTGATGCACGACAACGCACGGCTAGGCAATGCACGGCAAGGCAAGGAAAGGGTAACGCAAGGCAAGGCACGGTCAGGCGAGGCAAGGCTAAGGCACGACAACGCAAGGCTAGGCAATGCACGGCAAGGCAAGGAAAGGGTAACGCAAGGCAAGGCACGGTAAGGCGCGGCAAGGCTAAGGCACGACAACGCAAGGCTAGGCAATAAACGGAAGGCAAGCAAAGAGTAACGGAAGGCAAGGAAGGCAAGGGAAAGCAGGGGAAGGCAAGGGTAACGGAAGGAACGGCACGGTAAGGGGAAACAAGGCTAAGGCACGACAACGCAGGGCTAGCCAATGCACGGCAAGGAAAGGAAAGGGTAACGCAAGGCAAGGCACCGTTACGCGAGGCAAGGCTAGGGCACGACAACGCAAGGCTAGGCAATGCACGGAAGGCAAGCAAAGAGTAACGGAAGGCAAGGAAGGCAAGGGAAAGCAAGGCAAGGCAAGGGTAACGGAAGGAACGGCACGGCAAGGGGAAACAAGGCTAAGGCACGGCAACGCACGGCTAGGCAATGCACGGCAAGGCAAGGAAAGGGTAACGCAAGGCAAGGCACTGTCAGGCGAGGCAAGGCTAAGGCACGACAACGCAAGGCTAGGCAATGCACGGAAGGAAAGCAAAGAGTAACGGAAGGCAATGAAAGGAAGGGAAAGCAAGGCAAGGTAAGGGTAACGCAAGGCAAGGCACTGCTGAGGCAAGGCAAGGCTGATGCACGACAACGCACGGCTAGGCAATTCACGGCAAGGCAAGGAAAGGGTAACGCAAGGCAAGGCACGGTCAGGCGAGGCAAGGCTAAGGCACGACAACGCAAGGCTAGGCAATGCACGGAAGGCAAGCAAAGAGGAACGGAAGGCAACGAAGGCTAGGGAAAGCAGGGAAAGGCAAGGGTAACGGAAGGAACGGCACGGTAAGGGCAAACAAGACTAAGGCACGACAACAAAGGGCTAGGCAATGCAGGGCAAGGCAAGGAAATGGTAACGCAAGGCAAGGCACGGTTTGGGGAGGCAAAGCTAATGCACGACAACGCAAGGCTAGGCAGTGCACGGCTAGGCAAGGAAAGAGTAACGGAAGGAAAGGAAGGCAAGGCAAAGCAAGGCAAGGCAAGTGTAACAAAAGGCAAGGCACGGCAAGGGGAAACAAGGCTAAGGAACGGCAACGCACGGCTACGCAATCCACGGCCAGGCAAGGAAAGGGTAACGCAAGGCAAGGCACGGTAAGGCAAGACAAGGCTAATGCACGACAACGCACGGCTAGGCAATGCACGGCCAGGCAAGGAAAGGGTAACGCAAGGCAAGGAACGGTGAGGCAAGGCAAGGCAAATGCACGACAACGCACGGCTAGGCAATGCACGGCAAGGCAAGGAAAGGGTAACGCAAGGCAAGGCACGGTCAGGCGAGGCAAGGCTAAGGCACGACAACGCAAGGCTAGGCAATGCACGGAAGGCAAGCAAAGAGTAACGGAAGGCAAGGAAGGCAAGGGAAAGCAAGGCAAGGCAAGGGCAACGAAAGGAACGGCACGGTAAGGGGAAACAAAGCTAAGGCACGACAATGCAGGGCTAGGCAATGCACGGCAAGGCAAGGAAAGGGTAACGCAAGGCAAAGCACGGTGAGGCAAGACAAGGCAAATGCACGACAACGCACGGCTAGGCAATGCACGGCAAGGCAAGGAAAGGGTAACTCAAGGCAAGGCACGGTAGGGCGAGGCAAGGCTAAGGCACGACAACGCAAGGCTAGGCAATGCACGGAAGGCAAGCAAAGAGTAACGGAAGGCAAGGAAGGCAAGGGAAAGTAGGGGAAGGCAAGGGTAACGAAAGGAACGGCACGGTAAGGGGAAACAAGGCTAAGGCACGAAAACACAGGGCTAGGCAAGGAAAGGGTAACGCAAGGCAAGGCACGGTTTGGGGAGGAAGGCGAATGCACGACAACGCAAGGCTAGGCAATGCACGGAAGGCAAGCAAAGAGTAACGGAAGGCAAGGAAGGCAAGGGAAAGCAAGGCAAGGCAAGGGTAACAGAAGGAACGGCACGGCAAGGGGAAACAAGGCTAAGGCACGGCAACGCACGGCTAGGCAATGCACGGCAAGGCAAGGAAAGGGTAACGCAAGGCAAGGCACGGTGAGGCAAGGCAAGGCTGATGCACGACAACGCACGGCTAGGCAATGCACGGCAAGGCAAGGAAAGGGTAACGCAAGGCAAGGCACGGTCAGGCGAGGCATGGCTAAGGCACGACAACGCAAGGCTAGGCAATGCACGGCAAGGCAAGGAAAGGGTAACGGAAGGCAAGGCACGGTAAGGCGCGGCAAGGCTAAGGCACGACAACGCAAGGCTAGGCAGTAAACGGAAGGCAAGCAACGAGTAACGGAAGGCAAGGAAGGCAAGGGAAAGCAGGGGAAGGCAAGGGTAACGGAAGGAACGGCACGGTAAGGGGAAACAAGGCTAAGGCACGACAACGCAGGGCTAGCCAATGCACGGCAAGGAAAGGAAAGGGTAACGCAAGGCAAGGCACCGTTACGCGAGGCAAGGCTAGGGCACGACAACGCAAGGCTAGGCAATGCACGGAAGGCAAGCAAAGAGTAACGGAAGGCAAGGAAGGGAAGGGAAAGCAAGGCAAGGCAAGGGTAACGGAAGGAACGGCACGGCAAGGGGAAACAAGGCTAAGGCACGGCAACGCACGGCTAGGCAATGCACGGCAAGGCAAGGAAAGGGTAACTCAAGGCAAGGCACGGTCAGGCGAGGCAAGGCTAAGGCACGACAACGCAAGGCTAGGCAATGCACGGAAGGAAAGCAAAGAGTAACGGAAGGCAATGAAAGGAAGGGAAAGCAAGGCAAGGTAAGGGTAACGCAAGGCAAGGCACGGTGAGGCAAGGCAAGGCTTATGCACGACAACGCACGGGTAGGCAATTCACGGCAAGGCAAGGAAAGGGTAACGCAAGGCAAGGCACGGTCAGGCGAGGCAAGGCTAAGGCACGACAACGCAAGGCTAGGCAATGCACGGAAGGCAAGCAAAGAGGAACGGAAGGCAAGGAAGCCTAGGGAAAGCAGGGAAAGGCAAGGGTAACGGAAGGAACGCCACGGTAAGGGCAAACAAGACTAAGGGACGACAACACAGGGCTAGGCAATGCAGGGCAAGGCAAGGAAATGGTAACGCAAGGCAAGGCACGGTTTGGGGAGGCAAAGCTAATGCACGACAACGCAAGGCTAGGCAGTGCACGGCTAGGCAAGGAAAGAGTAACGGAAGGAAAGGAAGGCAAGGCAAAGCAAGGCAAGGCAAGTGTAACAAAAGGCAAGGCACGGCAAGGGGAAACAAGGCTAAGGAACGGCAACGCACGGCTACGCAATGCACGGCCAGGCAAGGAAAGGGTAACGCAAGGCAAGGCACGGTAAGGCAAGACAAGGCTAATGCACGACAACGCACGGCTAGGCAATGCACGGCCAGGCAAGGAAAGGGTAACGCAAGGCAAGGAACGGTGAGGCAAGGCAAGGCAAATGCACGACAACGCACGGCTAGGCAATGCACGGCAAGGCAAGGAAAGGGTAACTCAAGGCAAGGCACGGTGAGGAGAGGCAAGGCTAAGGCACGACAACGCAAGGCTAGGCAATGCACGGAAGGCAAGCAAAGAGTAACGGAAGGCATGGAAGGCAAGGGAAAGCAGGGGAAGGCAAGGGTAACGAAAGGAACGCCACGGTAAGGGGAAAAAAGGCTAAGTCACGACAACACAGGGCTAGGCAATGCACGGCAAGGCAAGGAAAGGGTAACGCAAGGCAAGGCACGGTGAAGCAAGGCAAGGCTGATGCACGACAACGCACGGCTAGGCAATGCACGGCAAGGCAAGGAAAGGGTAACGCAAGGCAAGGCACGGTCAGGCGAGGCAAGGCTAAGGCACGACAACGCAAGGCTAGGCAATGCACGGCAAGGCAAGGAAAGGGTAACGCAAGGCAAGGCACGGTAAGGCGCGGCAAGGCTAAGGCACGACAACGCAAGGCTAGGCAATAAACGGAAGGCAAGCAAAGAGTAACGGAAGGCAAGGAAGGCAAGGGAAAGCAGGGGAAGGCAAGGGTAACGGAAGGAACGGCACGGTAAGGGGAAACAAGGCTAAGGCACAACAACGCAGGGCTAGCCAATGCACGGCAAGGAAAGGAAAGGGTAACGCAAGGCAAGGCACCGTTACGCGAGGCAAGGCTAGGGCACGACAACGCAAGGCTAGGCAATGCACGGAAGGCAAGCAAAGAGTAACGGAAGGCAAGGAAGGCAAGGGAAAGCAAGGCAAGGCAAGGGTAACGGAAGGAACGGCACGGCAAGGGGAAACAAGGCTAAGGCACGGCAACGCACGGCTAGGCAATGCACGGCAAGGCAAGGAAAGGGTATCGCAAGGCAAGGCACTGTTAGGCGAGGCAAGGCTAAGGCACGACAACGCAAGGCTAGGCAATGCACGGAAGGAAAGCAAAGAGTAACGGAAGGCAATGAAAGGAAGGGAAAGCAAGGCAAGGTAAGGGTAACGCAAGGCAAGGCACGGTGAGGCAAGGCAAGGCTGATGCACGACAACGCACGGCTAGGCAATTCACGGCAAGGCAAGGAAAGGGTAACGCAAGGCAAGGCAGTGCACGCCTAGGCAAGGAAAGAGTAACGGAAGGCAAGGAAGGCAAGGGAAAGCAGGGGAAGGCAAGGGTAACGAAAGGAACGGCACGGTAAGGGGAAAGAAGGCTAAGGCACGACAACGCAAGGCTAGGCAGTGCACGGCTAGGCAAGGAAAGAGTAACGGAAGGAAAGGAAGGCAAGGCAAAGCAAGGCAAGGCAAGTGTAACAAAAGGCAAGGCACGGCAAGGGGAAACAAGGCTAAGGAACGGCAACGCACGGCTACGCAATGCACGGCAAGGCAAGGAAAGGGTAACTCAAGGCAAGGCACGGTCAGGCGAGGCAAGGCTAAGGCACGACAACGCAAGGCTAGGCAATGAACGGAAGGCAAGCAAAGAGTAACGGAAGGCAAGGAAGGCAAGGGAAAGCAAGGGAAGGCAAGGGCAACGAAAGGAACGGCACGGTAAGGGGAAACAAAGCTAAGGCACGACAATGCAGGGCTAGGCAATGCACGGCAAGGCAAGGAAAGGGTAACGCAAGGCAAAGCACGGTGAGGCAAGACAAGGCAAATGCACGACAACGCACGGCTAGGCAATGCATGGCAAGGCAAGGAAAGGGTAACGCAAGGCAAGGCACGGTAAGGCGCGGCAAGGCTAAGGCACGACAACGCAAGGCTAGGCAATGCACGGCAAGGCAAAGAAAGGGTAACGCAAGGCAAGGCACGGTAAGGCGCGGCAAGGCTAAGGCACGACAACGCAAGGCTAGGCAATAAACGGAAGGCAAGCAAAGAGTAACGGAAGGCAAGGAAGGCAAGGGAAAGCAGGGGAAGGCAAGGGTAACGGAAGGAACGGCACGGTAAGGGGAAACAAGGCTAAGGCACGACAACGCAGGGCTAGCCAATGCACGGCAAGGAAAGGAAAGGGTAACGCAAGGCAAGGCACCGTTACGCGAGGCAAGCCAAAGGCACGACAACGCAGGGCTAGCCAATGCACGGCAAGGTAAGGAAAGAGTAACGCAAGGCAAGGAACCGTTACGCGAGGCAAGGCTAAGGCACGACAACGCAAGGCTAGGCAATGAGCGGAAGGCAAGCAAAGAGTAACGGAAGGCAAGGAAGGCAAGGGAAAGCAGGGGAAGGCAAGGGTAACGAAAGGAACGGCACGGTAAGGGGAAACAAGGCTAAGGCACGACAACACAGGGCTAGGCAATGCAGGGCAAGGCAAGGAAAGGGTAACGCAAGGCAAGGCACGGTTTGGGGAGGAAGGCGAATGCACGACAACGCAAGGCTAGGCAATGCACGGAAGGCAAGCAAAGAGTAACGGAAGGCAAGGAAGGCAAGGGAAAGCAAGGCAAGGCAAGGGTAACAGAAGGAACGGCACGGCAAGGGGAAACAAGGCTAAGGCACGGCAACGCACGGCTAGGCAATGAACGGAAAGGCAAGGAAAGGGTAACGCAAGGCAAGGCACGGTGAGTCAAGGCAAGGCTGATGCACGACAACGCACGGCTAGGCAATGCACGGCAAGGCAAGGAAAGGGTAACGCAAGGCAAGGCACGGTCAGGCGAGGCAAGGCTAAGGCACGACAACGCAAGGCTAGGCAATGCACGGCAAGGCAAGGAAAGGGTAACGCAAGGCAAGGCACGGTAAGGCGCGGCAAGGGTAAGGCACGACAACGCAAGGCTAGGAAATAAACGGAAGGCAAGCAAAGAGTAACGGAAGGCAAGGAAGGCAAGGGAAAGCAGGGGAAGGCAAGGGTAACGGAAGGAACGGCACGGTAAGGGGAAACAAGGCTAAGGCACGACAACGCAGGGCTAGCTAATGCACGGCAAGGAAAGGAAAAGGTAACGCAAGGCAAGGCCCCGTTACGCGAGGCAAGGCTAAGGCACGACAACGCAAGGCTAGGCAATGCACGGAAGGCAAGCAAAGAGTAACGGAAGGCAAGGAAGGCAAGGGAAAGCAAGGCAAGGCAAGGGTAACGGAAGGAACGGCACGGCAAGGGATAACAAGGCTAAGGCACGGCAACGCACGGCTAGGCAATGCACGGCAAGGCAAGGAAAGGGTAACGCAAGGCAAGGCACTGTCAGGCGAGGCAAGGCTAAGGCACGACAACGCAAGGCTAGGCAATGCACGGAAGGAAAGCAAAGAGTAACGGAAGGCAATGAAAGGAAGGGAAAGCAAGGCAAGGTAAGGGTAACGCAAGGCAAGGCACGGTGAGGCAAGGCAAGGCTGATGCACGACAACGCACGGCTAGGCAATTCACGGCAAGGCAAGGAAAGGGTAACGCAAGGCAAGGCACGGTCAGGCGAGGCAAGGCTAAGGCACGACAACGCAAGGCTTGGCAATGCACGGAAGGCAAGCAAAGAGGAACGGAAAGCAAGGAAGGCTAGGGAAAGCAGGGAAAGGCAAAGGTAACGGAAGGAACGGCACGGTAAGGGCAAACAAGACTAAGGCACGACAACACAGTGCTAGGCAATGCAGGGCAAGGCAAGGAAATGGTAACGCAAGGCAAGGCACGGTTTGGGGAGGCAAAGCTAATGCACGACAACGCAAGGCTAGGCAGTGCACGGCTAGGCAAGGAAAGAGTAACGGAAGGAAAGGAAGGCAAGGCAAAGCAAGGCAAGGCAAGTGTAACAAAAGGCAAGGCACGGCAAGGGGAAACAAGGCTAAGGAACGGCAACGCACGGCTACGCAATGCACGGCAAGGCAAGGAAAGGGTAACGCAAGGCAAGGCACGGTGAGGCAAGACAAGGCAAATGCACGACAACGCACGGCTAGGCAATGCATGGCAAGGCAAGGAAAGGGTAACGCAAGGCAAGGCACGGTAAGGCGCGGCAAGGCTAAGGCACGACAACGCAAGGCTAGGCAATGCACGGCAAGGCAAAGAAAGGGTAACGCAAGGCAAGGCACGGTAAGGCGCGGCAAGGCTAAGGCACGACAACGCAAGGCTAGGCAATAAACGGAAGGCAAGCAAAGAGTAACGGAAGGCAAGGAAGGCAAGGGAAAGCAGGGGAAGGCAAGGGTAACGGAAGGAACGGCACGGTAAGGGGAAACAAGGCTAAGGCACGACAACGCAGGGCTAGCCAATGCACGGCAAGGAAAGGAAAGGGTAACGCAAGGCAAGGCACCGTTACGCGAGGCAAGCCAAAGGCACGACAACGCAGGGCTAGCCAATGCACGGCAAGGAAAGGAAAGAGTAACGCAAGGCAAGGCACCGTTACGCGAGGCAAGGCTAAGGCACGACAACGCAAGGCTAGGAAATGAACGGAAGGCAAGCAAAGAGTAACGGAAGGCAAGGAAGGCAAGGGAAAGCAAGGGAAGGCAAGGGCAACGAAAGGAACGGCACGGTAAGGGGAAACAAAGCTAAGGCACGACAATGCAGGGCTAGGCAATGCACGGCAAGGCAAGGAAAGGGTAACTCAAGGCAAGGCACGGTCAGGCGAGGCAAGGCTAAGGCACGACAACGAGAGGGTAGGCAATGCACGGAAGGCAAGCAAAGAGTAACGGAATGCAAGGTAGGCAAGGGAAACCAGGGGAAGGCAAGGGTAACGAAAGGAACGGCACGGTAAGGGCAAACAAGACTAAGGCACGACAACACAGGGCTAGGCAATGCAGGGCAAGGCAAGGAAAGGGTAACGCAAGGCAAAGCACGGTGAGGCAAGACAAGGCAAATGCACGACAACGCACGGCTAGGCAATGCACGGCAAGGCAAGGAAAGGGTAACTCAAGGCAAGGCACGGTCAGGCGAGGCAAGGCTAAGGCAAGACAACGCAAGGCTAGGCAATGCAC
Organism: Macrotis lagotis; assembly: GCF_037893015.1. Classification (NCBI taxonomy): domain Eukaryota; kingdom Metazoa; phylum Chordata; class Mammalia; order Peramelemorphia; family Peramelidae; genus Macrotis; species Macrotis lagotis. Next base: position 412,005 of record NW_027421977.1, read on the forward strand.
GGAAGGCAAGCAAAGAGTAACGGAAGGCAAGGAAGGCAAGGGAAAGCAGGGGAAGGCAAGGGTAACGAAAGGAACGGCACGGTAAGGGGAAACAAGGCTAAGGCACGAAAACACAGGGCTAGGCAAGGAAAGGGTAACGCAAGGCAAGGCACGGTTTGGGGAGGAAGGCGAATGCACGACAACGCAAGGCTAGGCAATGCACGGAAGGCAAGCAAAGAGTAACGGAAGGCAAGGAAGGCAAGGGAAAGCAAGGCAAGGCAAGGGTAACAGAAGGAACGGCACGGCAAGGGGAAACAAGGCTAAGGCACGGCAACGCACGGCTAGGCAATGCACGGCAAGGCAAGGAAAGGGTAACGCAAGGCAAGGCACGGTGAGGCAAGGCAAGGCTGATGCACGACAACGCACGGCTAGGCAATGCACGGCAAGGCAAGGAAAGGGTAACGCAAGGCAAGGCACGGTCAGGCGAGGCATGGCTAAGGCACGACAACGCAAGGCTAGGCAATGCACGGCAAGGCAAGGAAAGGGTAACGGAAGGCAAGGCACGGTAAGGCGCGGCAAGGCTAAGGCACGACAACGCAAGGCTAGGCAGTAAACGGAAGGCAAGCAACGAGTAACGGAAGGCAAGGAAGGCAAGGGAAAGCAGGGGAAGGCAAGGGTAACGGAAGGAACGGCACGGTAAGGGGAAACAAGGCTAAGGCACGACAACGCAGGGCTAGCCAATGCACGGCAAGGAAAGGAAAGGGTAACGCAAGGCAAGGCACCGTTACGCGAGGCAAGGCTAGGGCACGACAACGCAAGGCTAGGCAATGCACGGAAGGCAAGCAAAGAGTAACGGAAGGCAAGGAAGGGAAGGGAAAGCAAGGCAAGGCAAGGGTAACGGAAGGAACGGCACGGCAAGGGGAAACAAGGCTAAGGCACGGCAACGCACGGCTAGGCAATGCACGGCAAGGCAAGGAAAGGGTAACTCAAGGCAAGGCACGGTCAGGCGAGGCAAGGCTAAGGCACGACAACGCAAGGCTAGGCAATGCACGGAAGGAAAGCAAAGAGTAACGGAAGGCAATGAAAGGAAGGGAAAGCAAGGCAAGGTAAGGGTAACGCAAGGCAAGGCACGGTGAGGCAAGGCAAGGCTTATGCACGACAACGCACGGCTAGGCAATTCACGGCAAGGCAAGGAAAGGGTAACGCAAGGCAAGGCACGGTCAGGCGAGGCAAGGCTAAGGCACGACAACGCAAGGCTAGGCAATGCACGGAAGGCAAGCAAAGAGGAACGGAAGGCAAGGAAGCCTAGGGAAAGCAGGGAAAGGCAAGGGTAACGGAAGGAACGCCACGGTAAGGGCAAACAAGACTAAGGCACGACAACACAGGGCTAGGCAATGCAGGGCAAGGCAAGGAAATGGTAACGCAAGGCAAGGCACGGTTTGGGGAGGCAAAGCTAATGCACGACAACGCAAGGCTAGGCAGTGCACGACTAGGCAAGGAAAGAGTAACGGAAGGAAAGGAAGGCAAGGCAAAGCAAGGCAAGGCAAGTGTAACAAAAGGCAAGGCACGGCAAGGGGAAACAAGGCTAAGGAACGGCAACGCACGGCTACGCAATGCACGGCCAGGCAAGGAAAGGGTAACGCAAGGCAAGGCACGGTAAGGCAAGACAAGGCTAATGCACGACAACGCACGGCTAGGCAATGCACGGCCAGGCAAGGAAAGGGTAACGCAAGGCAAGGAACGGTGAGGCAAGGCAAGGCAAATGCACGACAACGCACGGCTAGGCAATGCACGGCAAGGCAAGGAAAGGGTAACTCAAGGCAAGGCACGGTCAGGCGAGGCAAGGCTAAGGCACGACAACGCAAGGCTAGGCAATGCACGGAAGGCAAGCAAAGAGTAACGGAAGGCATGGAAGGCAAGGGAAAGCAGGGGAAGGCAAGGGTAACGAAAGGAACGGCACGGTAAGGGGAAAAAAGGCTAAGTCACGACAACACAGGGCTAGGCAATGCACGGCAAGGCAAGGAAAGGGTAACGCAAGGCAAGGCACGGTGAAGCAAGGCAAGGCTGATGCACGACAACGCACGGCTAGGCAATGCACGGCAAGGCAAGGAAAGGGTAACGCAAGGCAAGGCACGGTCAGGCGAGGCAAGGCTAAGGCACGACAACGCAAGGCTAGGCAATGCACGGCAAGGCAAGGAAAGGGTAACGCAAGGCAAGGCACGGTAAGGCGCGGCAAGGCTAAGGCACGACAACGCAAGGCTAGGCAATAAACGGAAGGCAAGCAAAGAGTAACGGAAGGCAAGGAAGGCAAGGGAAAGCAGGGGAAGGCAAGGGTAACGGAAGGAACGGCACGGTAAGGGGAAACAAGGCTAAGGCACAACAACGCAGGGCTAGCCAATGCACGGCAAGGAAAGGAAAGGGTAACGCAAGGCAAGGCACCGTTACGCGAGGCAAGGCTAGGGCACGACAACGCAAGGCTAGGCAATGCACGGAAGGCAAGCAAAGAGTAACGGAAGGCAAGGAAGGCAAGGGAAAGCAAGGCAAGGCAAGGGTAACGGAAGGAACGGCACGGCAAGGGGAAACAAGGCTAAGGCACGGCAACGCACGGCTAGGCAATGCACGGCAAGGCAAGGAAAGGGTAACGCAAGGCAAGGCACTGTCAGGCGAGGCAAGGCTAAGGCACGACAACGCAAGGCTAGGCAATGCACGGAAGGAAAGCAAAGAGTAACGGAAGGCAATGAAAGGAAGGGAAAGCAAGGCAAGGTAAGGGTAACGCAAGGCAAGGCACGGTGAGGCAAGGCAAGGCTGATGCACGACAACGCACGGCTAGGCAATTCACGGCAAGGCAAGGAAAGGGTAACGCAAGGCAAGGCAGTGCACGGCTAGGCAAGGAAAGAGTAACGGAAGGCAAGGAAGGCAAGGGAAAGCAGGGGAAGGCAAGGGTAACGAAAGGAACGGCACGGTAAGGGGAAAGAAGGCTAAGGCACGACAACGCAAGGCTAGGCAGTGCACGGCTAGGCAAGGAAAGAGTAACGGAAGGAAAGGAAGGCAAGGCAAAGCAAGGCAAGGCAAGTGTAACAAAAGGCAAGGCACGGCAAGGGGAAACAAGGCTAAGGAACGGCAACGCACGGCTACGCAATGCACGGCCAGGCAAGGAAAGGGTAACGCAAGGCAAGGCACGGTAAGGCAAGACAAGGCTAATGCACGACAACGCACGGCTAGGCAATGCACGGCCAGGCAAGGAAAGGGTAACGCAAGGCAAGGAACGGTGAGGCAAGGCAAGGCAAATGCACGACAACGCACGGCTAGGCAATGCACGGCAAGGCAAGGAAAGGGTAACTCAAGGCAAGGCACGGTCAGGCGAGGCAAGGCTAAGGCACGACAACGCAAGGCTAGGCAATGCACGGAAGGCAAGCAAAGAGTAACGGAAGGCATGGAAGGCAAGGGAAAGCAGGGGAAGGCAAGGGTAACGAAAGGAACGGCACGGTAAGGGGAAAAAAGGCTAAGTCACGACAACACAGGGCTAGGCAATGCACGGCAAGGCAAGGAAAGGGTAACGCAAGGCAAGGCACGGTGAAGCAAGGCAAGGCTGATGCACGACAACGCACGGCTAGGCAATGCACGGCAAGGCAAGGAAAGGGTAACGCAAGGCAAGGCACGGTCAGGCGAGGCAAGGCTAAGGCACGACAACGCAAGGCTAGGCAATGCACGGCAAGGCAAGGAAAGGGTAACGCAAGGCAAGGCACGGTAAGGCGCGGCAAGGCTAAGGCACGACAACGCAAGGCTAGGCAATAAACGGAAGGCAAGCAAAGAGTAACGGAAGGCAAGGAAGGCAAGGGAAAGCAGGGGAAGGCAAGGGTAACGGAAGGAACGGCACGGTAAGGGGAAACAAGGCTAAGGCACAACAACGCAGGGCTAGCCAATGCACGGCAAGGAAAGGAAAGGGTAACGCAAGGCAAGGCACCGTTACGCGAGGCAAGGCTAGGGCACGACAACGCAAGGCTAGGCAATGCACGGAAGGCAAGCAAAGAGTAACGGAAGGCAAGGAAGGCAAGGGAAAGCAAGGCAAGGCAAGGGTAACGGAAGGAACGGCACGGCAAGGGGAAACAAGGCTAAGGCACGGCAACGCACGGCTAGGCAATGCACGGCAAGGCAAGGAAAGGGTAACGCAAGGCAAGGCACTGTCAGGCGAGGCAAGGCTAAGGCACGACAACGCAAGGCTAGGCAATGCACGGAAGGAAAGCAAAGAGTAACGGAAGGCAATGAAAGGAAGGGAAAGCAAGGCAAGGTAAGGGTAACGCAAGGCAAGGCACGGTGAGGCAAGGCAAGGCTGATGCACGACAACGCACGGCTAGGCAATTCACGGCAAGGCAAGGAAAGGGTAACGCAAGGCAAGGCAGTGCACGGCTAGGCAAGGAAAGAGTAACGGAAGGCAAGGAAGGCAAGGGAAAGCAGGGGAAGGCAAGGGTAACGAAAGGAACGGCACGGTAAGGGGAAAGAAGGCTAAGGCACGACAACGCAAGGCTAGGCAGTGCACGGCTAGGCAAGGAAAGAGTAACGGAAGGAAAGGAAGGCAAGGCAAAGCAAGGCAAGGCAAGTGTAACAAAAGGCAAGGCACGGCAAGGGGAAACAAGGCTAAGGAACGGCAACGCACGGCTACGCAATGCACGGCCAGGCAAGGAAAGGGTAACGCAAGGCAAGGCACGGTAAGGCAAGACAAGGCTAATGCACGACAATGCGCGGCTAGGCAATGCACGGCCAGGCAAGGAAAGGGTAACGCAAGGCAAGGCACGGTGAGGCAAGGCAAGGCAAATGCACGACAACGCACGGCTAGGCAATGCACGGCAAGGCAAGGAAAGGGTAACTCAAGGCAAGGCACGGTCAGGCGAGGCAAGGCTAAGGCACGACAACGCAAGGCTAGGCAATGAACGGAAGGCAAGCAAAGAGTAACGGAAGGCAAGGAAGGCAAGGGAAAGCAAGGGAAGGCAAGGGCAACGAAAGGAACGGCACGGTAAGGGGAAACAAAGCTAAGGCACGACAATGCAGGGCTAGGCAATGCACGGCAAGGCAAGGAAAGGGTAACGCAAGGCAAAGCACGGTGAGGCAAGACAAGGCAAATGCACGACAACGCACGGCTAGGCAATGCATGGCAAGGCAAGGAAAGGGTAACGCAAGGCAAGGCACGGTAAGGCGCGGCAAGGCTAAGGCACGACAACGCAAGGCTAGGCAATGCACGGCAAGGCAAAGAAAGGGTAACGCAAGGCAAGGCACGGTAAGGCGCGGCAAGGCTAAGGCACGACAACGCAAGGCTAGGCAATAAACGGAAGGCAAGCAAAGAGTAACGGAAGGCAAGGAAGGCAAGGGAAAGCAGGGGAAGGCAAGGGTAACGGAAGGAACGGCACGGTAAGGGGAAACAAGGCTAAGGCACGACAACGCAGGGCTAGCCAATGCACGGCAAGGAAAGGAAAGGGTAACGCAAGGCAAGGCACCGTTACGCGAGGCAAGCCAAAGGCACGACAACGCAGGGCTAGCCAATGCACGGCAAGGTAAGGAAAGAGTAACGCAAGGCAAGGAACCGTTACGCGAGGCAAGGCTAAGGCACGACAACGCAAGGCTAGGCAATGAACGGAAGGCAAGCAAAGAGTAACGGAAGGCAAGGAAGGCAAGGGAAAGCAGGGGAAGGCAAGGGTAACGAAAGGAACGGCACGGTAAGGGGAAACAAGGCTAAGGCACGACAACACAGGGCTAGGCAATGCAGGGCAAGGCAAGGAAAGGGTAACGCAAGGCAAGGCACGGTTTGGGGAGGAAGGCGAATGCACGACAACGCAAGGCTAGGCAATGCACGGAAGGCAAGCAAAGAGTAACGGAAGGCAAGGAAGGCAAGGGAAAGCAAGGCAAGGCAAGGGTAACAGAAGGAACGGCACGGCAAGGGGAAACAAGGCTAAGGCACGGCAACGCACGGCTAGGCAATGAACGGAAAGGCAAGGAAAGGGTAACGCAAGGCAAGGCACGGTGAGTCAAGGCAAGGCTGATGCACGACAACGCACGGCTAGGCAATGCACGGCAAGGCAAGGAAAGGGTAACGCAAGGCAAGGCACGGTCAGGCGAGGCAAGGCTAAGGCACGACAACGCAAGGCTAGGCAATGCACGGCAAGGCAAGGAAAGGGTAACGCAAGGCAAGGCACGGTAAGGCGCGGCAAGGGTAAGGCACGACAACGCAAGGCTAGGAAATAAACGGAAGGCAAGCAAAGAGTAACGGAAGGCAAGGAAGGCAAGGGAAAGCAGGGGAAGGCAAGGGTAACGGAAGGAACGGCACGGTAAGGGGAAACAAGGCTAAGGCACGACAACGCAGGGCTAGCTAATGCACGGCAAGGAAAGGAAAAGGTAACGCAAGGCAAGGCCCCGTTACGCGAGGCAAGGCTAAGGCACGACAACGCAAGGCTAGGCAATGCACGGAAGGCAAGCAAAGAGTAACGGAAGGCAAGGAAGGCAAGGGAAAGCAAGGCAAGGCAAGGGTAACGGAAGGAACGGCACGGCAAGGGATAACAAGGCTAAGGCACGGCAACGCACGGCTAGGCAATGCACGGCAAGGCAAGGAAAGGGTAACGCAAGGCAAGGCACTGTCAGGCGAGGCAAGGCTAAGGCACGACAACGCAAGGCTAGGCAATGCACGGAAGGAAAGCAAAGAGTAACGGAAGGCAATGAAAGGAAGGGAAAGCAAGGCAAGGTAAGGGTAACGCAAGGCAAGGCACGGTGAGGCAAGGCAAGGCTGATGCACGACAACGCACGGCTAGGCAATTCACGGCAAGGCAAGGAAAGGGTAACGCAAGGCAAGGCACGGTCAGGCGAGGCAAGGTTAAGGCACGACAACGCAAGGCTTGGCAATGCACGGAAGGCAAGCAAAGAGGAACGGAAGGCAAGGAAGGCTAGGGAAAGCAGGGAAAGGCAAAGGTAACGGAAGGAACGGCACGGTAAGGGCAAACAAGACTAAGGCACGACAACACAGGGCTAGGCAATGCAGGGCAAGGCAAGGAAATGGTAACGCAAGGCAAGGCACGGTTTGGGGAGGCAAAGCTAATGCACGACAACGCAAGGCTAGGCAGTGCACGGCTAGGCAAGGAAAGAATAACGGAAGGAAAGGAAGGCAAGGCAAAGCAAGGCAAGGCAAGTGTAACAAAAGGCAAGGCACGGCAAGGGGAAACAAGGCTAAGGAACGGCAACGCACGGCTACGCAATGCACGGCAAGGCAAGGAAAGGGTAACGCAAGGCAAGGCACGGTGAGGCAAGACAAGGCAAATGCACGACAACGCACGGCTAGGCAATGCATGGCAAGGCAAGGAAAGGGTAACGCAAGGCAAGGCACGGTAAGGCGCGGCAAGGCTAAGGCACGACAACGCAAGGCTAGGCAATGCACGGCAAGGCAAAGAAAGGGTAACGCAAGGCAAGGAACGGTAAGGCGCGGCAAGGCTAAGGCACGACAACGCAAGGCTAGGCAATAAACGGAAGGCAAGCAAAGAGTAACGGAAGGCAAGGAAGGCAAGGGAAAGCAGGGGAAGGCAAGGGTAACGGAAGGAACGGCACGGTAAGGGGAAACAAGGCTAAGGCACGACAACGCAGGGCTAGCCAATGCACGGCAAGGAAAGGAAAGGGTAACGCAAGGCAAGGCACCGTTACGCGAGGCAAGCCAAAGGCACGACAACGCAGGGCTAGCCAATGCACGGCAAGGAAAGGAAAGAGTAACGCAAGGCAAGGCACCGTTACGCGAGGCAAGGCTAAGGCACGACAACGCAAGGCTAGGAAATGAACGGAAGGCAAGCAAAGAGTAACGGAAGGCAAGGAAGGCAAGGGAAAGCAAGGGAAGGCAAGGGCAACGAAAGGAACGGCACGGTAAGGGGAAACAAAGCTAAGGCACGACAATGCAGGGCTAGGCAATGCACGGCAAGGCAAGGAAAGGGTAACTCAAGGCAAGGCACGGTCAGGCGAGGCAAGGCTAAGGCACGACAACGAGAGGGTAGGCAATGCACGGAAGGCAAGCAAAGAGTAACGGAATGCAAGGTAGGCAAGGGAAAGCAGGGGAAGGCAAGGGTAACGAAAGGAACGGCACGGTAAGGGGAAACAAGGCTAAGGCACGACAACACAGGGCTAGGCAATGCAGGGCAAGGCAAGGAAAGGGTAACGCAAGGCAAGGCACGGTTTAGGGAGGAAGGCGAATGCACGACAACGCAAGGCTAGGCAATGCACGGAAGGCAAGCAAAGAGTAACGGAAGGCAAGGAAGGCAAGGGAAAGCAAGGCAAGGCAAGGGTAACAGAAGGAACGGCACGGCAATGGGAAACAAGGCTAAGGCACGGCAACGCACGGCTAGGCAATGAACGGAAAGGCAAGGAAAGGGTAACGCAAGGCAAGGCACGGTGAGTCAAGGCAAGGCTGATGCACGACAACGCACGGCTAGGCAATGCACGGCAAGGCAAGGAAAGGGTAACGCAAGGCAAGGCACGGTCAGGCGAGGCAAGGCTAAGGCACGACAACGCAAGGCTAGGCAATGCACGGCAAGGCAAGGAAAGGGTAACGCAAGGCAAGGCACGGTAAGGCGCGGCAAGGGTAAGGCACGAGAACGCAAGGCTAGGAAATAAACGGAAGGCAAGCAAAGAGTAACGGAAGGCAAGGAAGGCAAGGGAAAGCAGGGGAAGGCAAGGGTAACGGAAGGAACGGCACGGTAAGGGGAAACAAGGCTAAGGCACGACAACGCAGGGCTAGCTAATGCACGGCAAGGAAAGGAAAAGGTAACGCAAGGCAAGGCCCCGTTACGCGAGGCAAGGCTAAGGCACGACAACGCAAGGCTAGGCAATGCACGGAAGGCAAGCAAAGAGTAACGGAAGGCAAGGAAGGCAAGGGAAAGCAAGGCAAGGCAAGGGTAACGGAAGGAACGGCACGGCAAGGGATAACAAGGCTAAGGCACGGCAACGCACGGCTAGGCAATGCACGGCAAGGCAAGGAAAGGGTAACGCAAGGCAAGGCACTGTCAGGCGAGGCAAGGCTAAGGCACGACAACGCAAGGCTAGGCAATGCACGGAAGGAAAGCAAAGAGTAACGGAAGGCAATGAAAGGAAGGGAAAGCAAGGCAAGGTAAGGGTAACGCAAGGCAAGGCACGGTGAGGCAAGGCAAGGCTGATGCACGACAACGCACGGCTAGGCAATTCACGGCAAGGCAAGGAAAGGGTAACGCAAGGCAAGGCACGGTCAGGCGAGGCAAGGTTAAGGCACGACAACGCAAGGCTTGGCAATGCACGGAAGGCAAGCAAAGAGGAACGGAAGGCAAGGAAGGCTAGGGAAAGCAGGGAAAGGCAAAGGTAACGGAAGGAACGGCACGGTAAGGGCAAACAAGACTAAGGCACGACAACACAGGGCTAGGCAATGCAGGGCAAGGCAAGGAAATGGTAACGCAAGGCAAGGCACGGTTTGGGGAGGCAAAGCTAATGCACGACAACGGAAGGCTAGGCAGTGCACGGCTAGGCAAGGAAAGAGTAACGGAAGGAAAGGAAGGCAAGGCAAAGCAAGGCAAGGCAAGTGTAACAAAAGGCAAGGCACGGCAAGGGGAAACAAGGCTAAGGAACGGCAACGCACGGCTACGCAATGCACGGCAAGGCAAGGAAAGGGTAACGCAAGGCAAGGCACGGTGAGGCAAGACAAGGCAAATGCACGACAACGCACGGCTAGGCAATGCATGGCAAGGCAAGGAAAGGGTAACGCAAGGCAAGGCACGGTAAGGCGCGGCAAGGCTAAGGCACGACAACGCAAGGCTAGGCAATGCACGGCAAGGCAAAGAAAGGGTAACGCAAGGCAAGGCACGGTAAGGCGCGGCAAGGCTAAGGCACGACAACGCAAGGCTAGGCAATAAACGGAAGGCAAGCAAAGAGTAACGGAAGGCAAGGAAGGCAAGGGAAAGCAGGGGAAGGCAAGGGTAACGGAAGGAACGGCACGGTAAGGGGAAACAAGGCTAAGGCACGACAACGCAGGGCTAGCCAATGCACGGCAAGGAAAGGAAAGGGTAACGCAAGGCAAGGCACCGTTACGCGAGGCAAGCCAAAGGCACGACAACGCAGGGCTAGCCAATGCACGGCAAGGAAAGGAAAGAGTAACGCAAGGCAAGGCACCGTTACGCGAGGCAAGGCTAAGGCACGACAACGCAAGGCTAGGAAATGAACGGAAGGCAAGCAAAGAGTAACGGAAGGCAAGGAAGGCAAGGGAAAGCAAGGGAAGGCAAGGGCAACGAAAGGAACGGCACGGTAAGGGGAAACAAAGCTAAGGCACGACAATGCAGGGCTAGGCAATGCACGGCAAGGCAAGGAAAGGGTAACTCAAGGCAAGGCACGGTCAGGCGAGGCAAGGCTAAGGCACGACAACGAGAGGGTAGGCAATGCACGGAAGGCAAGCAAAGAGTAACGGAATGCAAGGTAGGCAAGGGAAAGCAGGGGAAGGCAAGAGTAACGAAAGGAACGGCACGGTAAGGGCAAACAAGACTAAGGCACGACAACACAGGGCTAGGCAATGCAGGGCAAGGCAAGGAAATGGTAACGCAAGGCAAGGCACGGTTTGGGGAGGCAAAGCTAATGCACGACAACGCAAGGCTAGGCAGTGCACGGCTAGGCAAGGAAAGAGTAACGGAAGGAAAGGAAGGCAAGGCAAAGCAAGGCAAGGCAAGTGTAACAAAAGGCAAGGCACGGCAAGGGGAAACAAGGCTAAGGAACGGCAACGCACGGCTACGCAATCCACGGCCAGGCAAGGAAAGGGTAACGCAAGGCAAGGCACGGTAAGGCAAGACAAGGCTAATGCACGACAACGCACGGCTAGGCAATGCACGGCCAGGCAAGGCAAGGAAAGGGTAACGCAAGGCAAGGCACGGTCAGGCGAGGCAAGGCTAAGGCACGACAACGCAAGGCTAGGCAATGCACGGAAGGCAAGCAAAGAGTAACGGAAGGCAAGGAAGGCAAGGGAAAGCAAGGCAAGGCAAGGGCAACGAAAGGAACGGCACGGTAAGGGGAAACAAAGCTAAGGCACGACAATGCAGGGCTAGGCAATGCACGGCAAGGCAAGGAAAGGGTAACGCAAGGCAAAGCACGGTGAGGCAAGACAAGGCAAATGCACGACAACGCACGGCTAGGCAATGCACGGCAAGGCAAGGAAAGGGTAACTCAAGGCAAGGCACGGTCAGGCGAGGCAAGGCTAAGGCACGACAACGCAAGGCTAGGCAATGCACGGAAGGCAAGCAAAGAGTAACGGAAGGCAAGGAAGGCAAGGGAAAGCAGGGGAAGGCAAGGGTAACGAAAGGAACGGCACGGTAAGGGGAAACAAGGCTAAGGCACGAAAACACAGGGCTAGGCAAGGAAAGGGTAACGCAAGGCAAGGCACGGTTTGGGGAGGAAGGCGAATGCACGACAACGCAAGGCTAGGCAATGCACGGAAGGCAAGCAAAGAGTAACGGAAGGCAAGGAAGGCAAGGGAAAGCAAGGCAAGGCAAGGGTAACAGAAGGAACGGCACGGCAAGGGGAAACAAGGCTAAGGCACGGCAACGCACGGCTAGGCAATGCACGGCAAGGCAAGGAAAGGGTAACGCAAGGCAAGGCACGGTGAGGCAAGGCAAGGCTGATGCACGACAACGCACGGCTAGGCAATGCACGGCAAGGCAAGGAAAGGGTAACGCAAGGCAAGGCACGGTCAGGCGAGGCATGGCTAAGGCACGACAACGCAAGGCTAGGCAATGCACGGCAAGGCAAGGAAAGGGTAACGGAAGGCAAGGCACGGTAAGGCGCGGCAAGGCTAAGGCACGACAACGCAAGGCTAGGCAGTAAACGGAAGGCAAGCAACGTGTAACGGAAGGCAAGGAAGGCAAGGGAAAGCAGGGGAAGGCAAGGGTAACGGAAGGAACGGCACGGTAAGGGGAAACAAGGCTAAGGCACGACAACGCAGGGCTAGCCAATGCACGGCAAGGAAAGGAAAGGGTAACGCAAGGCAAGGCACCGTTACGCGAGGCAAGGCTAGGGCACGACAACGCAAGGCTAGGCAATGCACGGAAGGCAAGCAAAGAGTAACGGAAGGCAAGGAAGGGAAGGGAAAGCAAGGCAAGGCAAGGGTAACGGAAGGAACGGCACGGCAAGGGGAAACAAGGCTAAGGCACGGCAACGCACGGCTAGGCAATGCACGGCAAGGCAAGGAAAGGGTAACTCAAGGCAAGGCACGGTCAGGCGAGGCAAGGCTAAGGCACGACAACGCAAGGCTAGGCAATGCACGGAAGGAAAGCAAAGAGTAACGGAAGGCAATGAAAGGAAGGGAAAGCAAGGCAAGGTAAGGGTAACGCAAGGCAAGGCACGGTGAGGCAAGGCAAGGCTTATGCACGACAACGCACGGCTAGGCAATTCACGGCAAGGCAAGGAAAGGGTAACGCAAGGCAAGGCACGGTCAGGCGAGGCAAGGCTAAGGCACGACAACGCAAGGCTAGGCAATGCACGGAAGGCAAGCAAAGAGGAACGGAAGGCAAGGAAGGCTAGGGAAAGCAGGGAAAGGCAAGGGTAACGGAAGGAACGCCACGGTAAGGGCAAACAAGACTAAGGCACGACAACACAGGGCTAGGCAATGCAGGGCAAGGCAAGGAAATGGTAACGCAAGGCAAGGCACGGTTTGGGGAGGCAAAGCTAATGCACGACAACGCAAGGCTAGGCAGTGCACGGCTAGGCAAGGAAAGAGTAACGGAAGGAAAGGAAGGCAAGGCAAAGCAAGGCAAGGCAAGTGTAACAAAAGGCAAGGCACGGCAAGGGGAAACAAGGCTAAGGAACGGCAACGCACGGCTACGCAATGCACGGCCAGGCAAGGAAAGGGTAACGCAAGGCAAGGCACGGTAAGGCAAGACAAGGCTAATGCACGACAACGCACGGCTAGGCAATGCACGGCCAGGCAAGGAAAGGGTAACGCAAGGCAAGGAACGGTGAGGCAAGGCAAGGCAAATGCACGACAACGCACGGCTAGGCAATGCACGGCAAGGCAAGGAAAGGGTAACTCAAGGCAAGGCACGGTCAGGCGAGGCAAGGCTAAGGCACGACAACGCAAGGCTAGGCAATGCACGGAAGGCAAGCAAAGAGTAACGGAAGGCATGGAAGGCAAGGGAAAGCAGGGGAAGGCAAGGGTAACGAAAGGAACGGCACGGTAAGGGGAAAAAAGGCTAAGTCACGACAACACAGGGCTAGGCAATGCACGGCAAGGCAAGGAAAGGGTAACGCAAGGCAAGGCACGGTGAAGCAAGGCAAGGCTGATGCACGACAACGCACGGCTAGGCAATGCACGGCAAGGCAAGGAAAGGGTAACGCAAGGCAAGGCACGGTCAGGCGAGGCAAGGCTAAGGCACGACAACGCAAGGCTAGGCAATGCACGGCAAGGCAAGGAAAGGGTAACGCAAGGCAAGGCACGGTAAGGCGCGGCAAGGCTAAGGCACGACAACGCAAGGCTAGGCAATAAACGGAAGGCAAGCAAAGAGTAACGGAAGGCAAGGAAGGCAAGGGAAAGCAGGGGAAGGCAAGGGTAACGGAAGGAACGGCACGGTAAGGGGAAACAAGGCTAAGGCACAACAACGCAGGGCTAGCCAATGCACGGCAAGGAAAGGAAAGGGTAACGCAAGGCAAGGCACCGTTACGCGAGGCAAGGCTAGGGCACGACAACGCAAGGCTAGGCAATGCACGGAAGGCAAGCAAAGAGTAACGGAAGGCAAGGAAGGCAAGGGAAAGCAAGGCAAGGCAAGGGTAACGGAAGGAACGGCACGGCAAGGGGAAACAAGGCTAAGGCACGGCAACGCACGGCTAGGCAATGCACGGCAAGGCAAGGAAAGGGTAACGCAAGGCAAGGCACTGTCAGGCGAGGCAAGGCTAAGGCACGACAACGCAAGGCTAGGCAATGCACGGAAGGAAAGCAAAGAGTAACGGAAGGCAATGAAAGGAAGGGAAAGCAAGGCAAGGTAAGGGTAACGCAAGGCAAGGCACGGTGAGGCAAGGCAAGGCTGATGCACGACAACGCACGGCTAGGCAATTCACGGCAAGGCAAGGAAAGGGTAACGCAAGGCAAGGCAGTGCACGGCTAGGCAAGGAAAGAGTAACGGAAGGCAAGGAAGGCAAGGGAAAGCAGGGGAAGGCAAGGGTAACGAAAGGAACGGCACGGTAAGGGGAAAGAAGGCTAAGGCACGACAACGCAAGGCTAGGCAGTGCACGGCTAGGCAAGGAAAGAGTAACGGAAGGAAAGGAAGGCAAGGCAAAGCAAGGCAAGGCAAGTGTAACAAAAGGCAAGGCACGGCAAGGGGAAACAAGGCTAAGGAACGGCAACGCACGGCTACGCAATGCACGGCCAGGCAAGGAAAGGGTAACGCAAGGCAAGGCACGGTAAGGCAAGACAAGGCTAATGCACGACAATGCGCGGCTAGGCAATGCACGGCCAGGCAAGGAAAGGGTAACGCAAGGCAAGGCACGGTGAGGCAAGGCAAGGCAAATGCACGACAACGCACGGCTAGGCAATGCACGGCAAGGCAAGGAAAGGGTAACTCAAGGCAAGGCACGGTCAGGCGAGGCAAGGCTAAGGCACGACAACGCAAGGCTAGGCAATGAACGGAAGGCAAGCAAAGAGTAACGGAAGGCAAGGAAGGCAAGGGAAAGCAAGGGAAGGCAAGGGCAACGAAAGGAACGGCACGGTAAGGGGAAACAAAGCTAAGGCACGACAATGCAGGGCTAGGCAATGCACGGCAAGGCAAGGAAAGGGTAACGCAAGGCAAAGCACGGTGAGGCAAGACAAGGCAAATGCACGACAACGCACGGCTAGGCAATGCATGGCAAGGCAAGGAAAGGGTAACGCAAGGCAAGGCACGGTAAGGCGCGGCAAGGCTAAGGCACGACAACGCAAGGCTAGGCAATGCACGGCAAGGCAAAGAAAGGGTAACGCAAGGCAAGGCACGGTAAGGCGCGGCAAGGCTAAGGCACGACAACGCAAGGCTAGGCAATAAACGGAAGGCAAGCAAAGAGTAACGGAAGGCAAGGAAGGCAAGGGAAAGCAGGGGAAGGCAAGGGTAACGGAAGGAACGGCACGGTAAGGGGAAACAAGGCTAAGGCACGACAACGCAGGGCTAGCCAATGCACGGCAAGGAAAGGAAAGGGTAACGCAAGGCAAGGCACCGTTACGCGAGGCAAGCCAAAGGCACGACAACGCAGGGCTAGCCAATGCACGGCAAGGTAAGGAAAGAGTAACGCAAGGCAAGGAACCGTTACGCGAGGCAAGGCTAAGGCACGACAACGCAAGGCTAGGCAATGAACGGAAGGCAAGCAAAGAGTAACGGAAGGCAAGGAAGGCAAGGGAAAGCAGGGGAAGGCAAGGGTAACGAAAGGAACGGCACGGTAAGGGGAAACAAGGCTAAGGCACGACAACACAGGGCTAGGCAATGCAGGGCAAGGCAAGGAAAGGGTAACGCAAGGCAAGGCACGGTTTGGGGAGGAAGGCGAATGCACGACAACGCAAGGCTAGGCAATGCACGGAAGGCAAGCAAAGAGTAACGGAAGGCAAGGAAGGCAAGGGAAAGCAAGGCAAGGCAAGGGTAACAGAAGGAACGGCACGGCAAGGGGAAACAAGGCTAAGGCACGGCAACGCACGGCTAGGCAATGAACGGAAAGGCAAGGAAAGGGTAACGCAAGGCAAGGCACGGTGAGTCAAGGCAAGGCTGATGCACGACAACGCACGGCTAGGCAATGCACGGCAAGGCAAGGAAAGGGTAACGCAAGGCAAGGCACGGTCAGGCGAGGCAAGGCTAAGGCACGACAACGCAAGGCTAGGCAATGCACGGCAAGGAAAGGGTAACGCAAGGCAAGGCACGGTAAGGCGCGGCAAGGGTAAGGCACGACAACGCAAGGCTAGGAAATAAACGGAAGGCAAGCAAAGAGTAACGGAAGGCAAGGAAGGCAAGGGAAAGCAGGGGAAGGCAAGGGTAACGGAAGGAACGGCACGGTAAGGGGAAACAAGGCTAAGGCACGACAACGCAGGGCTAGCTAATGCACGGCAAGGAAAGGAAAAGGTAACGCAAGGCAAGGCCCCGTTACGCGAGGCAAGGCTAAGGCACGACAACGCAAGGCTAGGCAATGCACGGAAGGCAAGCAAAGAGTAACGGAAGGCAAGGAAGGCAAGGGAAAGGAAGGCAAGGCAAGGGTAACGGAAGGAACGGCACGGCAAGGGATAACAAGGCTAAGGCACGGCAACGCACGGCTAGGCAATGCACGGCAAGGCAAGGAAAGGGTAACGCAAGGCAAGGCACTGTCAGGCGAGGCAAGGCTAAGGCACGACAACGCAAGGCTAGGCAATGCACGGAAGGAAAGCAAAGAGTAACGGAAGGCAATGAAAGGAAGGGAAAGCAAGGCAAGGTAAGGGTAACGCAAGGCAAGGCACGGTGAGGCAAGGCAAGGCTGATGCACGACAACGCACGGCTAGGCAATTCACGGCAAGGCAAGGAAAGGGTAACGCAAGGCAAGGCACGGTCAGGCGAGGCAAGGCTAAGGCACGACAACGCAAGGCTTGGCAATGCACGGAAGGCAAGCAAAGAGGAACGGAAGGCAAGGAAGGCTAGGGAAAGCAGGGAAAGGCAAAGGTAACGGAAGGAACGGCACGGTAAGGGCAAACAAGACTAAGGCACGACAACACAGGGCTAGGCAATGCAGGGCAAGGCAAGGAAATGGTAACGCAAGGCAAGGCACGGTTTGGGGAGGCAAAGCTAATGCACGACAACGCAAGGCTAGGCAGTGCACGGCTAGGCAAGGAAAGAGTAACGGAAGGAAAGGAAGGCAAGGCAAAGCAAGGCAAGGCAAGTGTAACAAAAGGCAAGGCACGGCAAGGGGAAACAAGGCTAAGGAACGGCAACGCACGGCTACGCAATGCACGGCAAGGCAAGGAAAGGGTAACGCAAGGCAAGGCACGGTGAGGCAAGACAAGGCAAATGCACGACAACGCACGGCTAGGCAATGCATGGCAAGGCAAGGAAAGGGTAACGCAAGGCAAGGCACGGTAAGGCGCGGCAAGGCTAAGGCACGACAACGCAAGGCTAGGCAATGCACGGCAAGGCAAAGAAAGGGTAACGCAAGGCAAGGCACGGTAAGGCGCGGCAAGGCTAAGGCACGACAACGCAAGGCTAGGCAATAAACGGAAGGCAAGCAAAGAGTAACGGAAGGCAAGGAAGGCAAGGGAAAGCAGGGGAAGGCAAGGGTAACGGAAGGAACGGCACGGTAAGGGGAAACAAGGCTAAGGCACGACAACGCAGGGCTAGCCAATGCACGGCAAGGAAAGGAAAGGGTAACGCAAGGCAAGGCACCGTTACGCGAGGCAAGCCAAAGGCACGACAACGCAGGGCTAGCCAATGCACGGCAAGGAAAGGAAAGAGTAACGCAAGGCAAGGCACCGTTACGCGAGGCAAGGCTAAGGCACGACAACGCAAGGCTAGGAAATGAACGGAAGGCAAGCAAAGAGTAACGGAAGGCAAGGAAGGCAAGGGAAAGCAAGGGAAGGCAAGGGCAACGAAAGGAACGGCACGGTAAGGGGAAACAAAGCTAAGGCACGACAATGCAGGGCTAGGCAATGCACGGCAAGGCAAGGAAAGGGTAACTCAAGGCAAGGCACGGTCAGGCGAGGCAAGGCTAAGGCACGACAACGAGAGGGTAGGCAATGCACGGAAGGCAAGCAAAGAGTAACGGAATGCAAGGTAGGCAAGGGAAAGCAGGGGAAGGCAAGGGTAACGAAAGGAACGGCACGGTAAGGGGAAACAAGGCTAAGGCACGACAACACAGGGCTAGGCAATGCAGGGCAAGGCAAGGAAAGGGTAACGCAAGGCAAGGCACGGTTTGGGGAGGAAGGCGAATGCACGACAACGCAAGGCTAGGCAATGCACGGAAGGCAAGCAAAGAGTAACGGAAGGCAAGGAAGGCAAGGGAAAGCAAGGCAAGGCAAGGGTAACAGAAGGAACGGCACGGCAATGGGAAACAAGGCTAAGGCACGGCAACGCACGGCTAGGCAATGAACGGAAAGGCAAGGAAAGGGTAACGCAAGGCAAGGCACGGTGAGTCAAGGCAAGGCTGATGCACGACAACGCACGGCTAGGCAATGCACGGCAAGGCAAGGAAAGGGTAACGCAAGGCAAGGCACGGTCAGGCGAGGCAAGGCTAAGGCACGACAACGCAAGGCTAGGCAATGCACGGCAAGGCAAGGAAAGGGTAACGCAAGGCAAGGCACGGTAAGGCGCGGCAAGGGTAAGGCACGAGAACGCAAGGCTAGGAAATAAACGGAAGGCAAGCAAAGAGTAACGGAAGGCAAGGAAGGCAAGGGAAAGCAGGGGAAGGCAAGGGTAACGGAAGGAACGGCACGGTAAGGGGAAACAAGGCTAAGGCACGACAACGCAGGGCTAGCTAATGCACGGCAAGGAAAGGAAAAGGTAACGCAAGGCAAGGCCCCGTTACGCGAGGCAAGGCTAAGGCACGACAACGCAAGGCTAGGCAATGCACGGAAGGCAAGCAAAGAGTAACGGAAGGCAAGGAAGGCAAGGGAAAGCAAGGCAAGGCAAGGGTAACGGAAGGAACGGCACGGCAAGGGATAACAAGGCTAAGGCACGGCAACGCACGGCTAGGCAATGCACGGCAAGGCAAGGAAAGGGTAACGCAAGGCAAGGCACTGTCAGGCGAGGCAAGGCTAAGGCACGACAACGCAAGGCTAGGCAATGCACGGAAGGAAAGCAAAGAGTAACGGAAGGCAATGAAAGGAAGGGAAAGCAAGGCAAGGTAAGGGTAACGCAAGGCAAGGCACGGTGAGGCAAGGCAAGGCTGATGCACGACAACGCACGGCTAGGCAATGCACGGCAAGGCAAGGAAAGGGTAACGCAAGGCAAGGCACGGTCAGGCGAGGCAAGGTTAAGGTACGACAACGCAAGGCTTGGCAATGCACGGAAGGCAAGCAAAGAGGAACGGAAGGCAAGGAAGGCAAGGGAAAGCAGGGAAAGGCAAAGGTAACGGAAGGAACGGCACGGTAAGGGCAAACAAGACTAAGGCACGACAACACAGGGCTAGGCAATGCAGGGCAAGGCAAGGAAATGGTAACGCAAGGCAAGGCACGGTTTGGGGAGGCAAAGCTAATGCACGACAACGGAAGGCTAGGCAGTGCACGGCTAGGCAAGGAAAGAGTAACGGAAGGAAAGGAAGGCAAGGCAAAGCAAGGCAAGGCAAGTGTAACAAAAGGCAAGGCACGGCAAGGGGAAACAAGGCTAAGGAACGGCAACGCACGGCTACGCAATGCACGGCAAGGCAAGGAAAGGGTAACGCAAGGCAAGGCACGGTGAGGCAAGACAAGGCAAATGCACGACAACGCACGGCTAGGCAATGCATGGCAAGGCAAGGAAAGGGTAACGCAAGGCAAGGCACGGTAAGGCGCGGCAAGGCTAAGGCACGACAACGCAAGGCTAGGCAATGCACGGCAAGGCAAAGAAAGGGTAACGCAAGGCAAGGCACGGTAAGGCGCGGCAAGGCTAAGGCACGACAACGCAAGGCTAGGCAATAAACGGAAGGCAAGCAAAGAGTAACGGAAGGCAAGGAAGGCAAGGGAAAGCAGGGGAAGGCAAGGGTAACGGAAGGAACGGCACGGTAAGGGGAAACAAGGCTAAGGCACGACAACGCAGGGCTAGCCAATGCACGGCAAGGAAAGGAAAGGGTAACGCAAGGCAAGGCACCGTTACGCGAGGCAAGCCAAAGGCACGACAACGCAGGGCTAGCCAATGCACGGCAAGGAAAGGAAAGAGTAACGCAAGGCAAGGCACCGTTACGCGAGGCAAGGCTAAGGCACGACAACGCAAGGCTAGGAAATGAACGGAAGGCAAGCAAAGAGTAACGGAAGGCAAGGAAGGCAAGGGAAAGCAAGGGAAGGCAAGGGCAACGAAAGGAACGGCACGGTAAGGGGAAACAAAGCTAAGGCACGACAATGCAGGGCTAGGCAATGCACGGCAAGGC